>NW_026068374.1:64384-65698 GCF_014885135.2 Alexandromys fortis | reverse complement strand
CCACAGGGCGCCTTTTCCTTTTCAGTTCTAAAGAATCTTCGTTTTCTCGGGTCGTGCAGAAAACTAAAGACTCTAGATTTAAAATCAACAACAACAAAAGAGAAAAAGAAAAGAAAACGAACTATTTTCTGCGAACATTTCTGCTGAGAGCGGTGGCGGCTGACTCGTCGTTTCGCCCTGCAGGACGAGAGAAAAGGAACCGGAGGGTCGGGCGGGCTGAGCGGCCGGATTGTGGGGAGGGGAGCGTGTCCGGAGAGCGGTCCGGGGTGCGGGCGTGGGCGGGCGTGAGGGTCAGGCGGGTGAGTGGGCAAGGGAATGTGAGCGGCGGTGTTGAGCGGGCTGGAGGAGCTGGTGCGGGTTGCGTTGAGTGGGGACGCGGGTAGTCGAAGAGGATCCGGGTGTAAGGAGCATGGGGGGGCGGCCTTGAGACACTTGAGGGGGAGTTGGTTGGTTTGGGGTGTTGTAGACGTTGATTTAAATACTCTTGTTGTTGAGAAATAGGAAAAAAAAATGTGTAGTCCAGGCTGGCCTCGAACTCAAGATCCACCTGCCTCTGCCTCCTTCAGCAAATCCTACCGGTCTGCGCCACCAGAACCGGCGGTTAGAAGTGTCTCTAATGCATTAGTTAAAGTATTGTTTGATGACGTAGGTGGCCGGACGGTTTCTAGTTGTGTGTCTGAAATGTGAAAAAGAACTGAGAATTCCAGCAAAACACCCACTCTCCTTCTCTTCAATCTCATCCTCTTCGCCCGCTTCATAAACTTCTACTCCTCACGCATTTTCTAGACACTGTTGGTTCTTGCGGGTCCTCCCTCGGTTCTCCTGAGCACAAGTCCTCCCCAGCATGCCACACCTCTTTCAAGAAGCCCACCGGTAAAGAGCGAGTACCCTAGCACCCTATCTCCCCTCTTCCAACCACCATTCCCCCCCTCCGTCCCCCCTCGCTTTCGGTTTCCTTGCTCAGGGTGGGTTCAGGATTTCCACCCATCTTGATATACTCTGGAACAGACTGGGGCAAGATGTTAGGAATGTTAACAGCTTTTGGAGTTTTAAGACGGAAGGTTCTGTCTGTGAACAAAATTCAATATTCATGAGTGTTTCAGAGATAGTATGGGGTTGTTGTCTTCGTTTTGGTTTTCGTTGCTTTGACAAGATATTCCGACAAAAGGAAAGATAGGTTTTATTTTGGTCACTCTTGAAGGCACAGTTATCAAAGTGGGGAAGTCAAGGCAGCCGGAGCTTGAAGTGGTTGGTAACTTTACATTCCGTCAGGAAAAAGAAGTGTGCGCACTTAGCGCTGCTCTCTCTCTCTCT
>NW_026068374.1:55779-58542 GCF_014885135.2 Alexandromys fortis | reverse complement strand
CTCTCTCTCTCTCTCTCTCTCTGTGTCTCTCTGTCTCCCTCTGTCTGTCTGTCTGTCTGTCTTCTGTCTCACAACCACCCCCATCCGCATCCAGGAATGGTTCTGCCCCCTACGAAGATGGATCTTCCTGCATCCATTAGCGTTGCCGAGACGATCCCTCACATCCCTGCTCAGAGGCTCCCCCAATTTTGGCGAACCCTCACACGTGTGCCCTGAGCACATCTGGGTGAATCGAGGCTGTCGGTAGAGGCACAATGGCAGAAGCAGGGACAGAAGTCAGTACCTGACGGTTTGAAAGCAACCGGGCAGTTCCGGATCGACAGTTAAAGGAAGACAGTCGAACCCTTTGCGAGGACCCAGATCGATAGGAAGAATAAGGAAGACAGAGGAAAGATGACAAGAGAGAGCAGGAAGGATAGTCAGCCCCGGGGAGCTACCGAGCTTCAGAGACAAGGGTCTCAGACCTGGGACTGAGAGCTGTAACAGTGGCTTCTGCCAAGGTCCAGGCACCTTGGGCTGCTTGTGTATGGACGGCATGCACCTCTTCTAGTCTCCGCAGGCACTGCACTCACGGGGAACATGCCCGCACACAACTATGAATAATTAAAAGTAAAACGCAACAGGGCTCTTACAGCATATATCAATGCGTTCGCTCTCATTTTATGTGTCAGGCTAAAATGTGAATGTCTAAAATCAAACGTATTTATTAAAATGTATTTAATAAATGTATCTTATTAGATGTATGTTTAAAATGTCATTTTCCATTTTGCTCCCTCCGAGGTAACACGTAGATCTGAAGTTTTAGAGACTATTCGCATGCATGTATTTTGTGTATCCACCATAAATACTTAATAATAAGTGACATAGAAATTAGTTTATATAAATTTCTATCTTCCAATTTGCAGAGATCTGCCTGCCTCTGCTATAGAGTGCTAGAGTTAACTGTATGAGTCACTATGCCTGGTGAAAAGAAAAATTTTAACACTGTCTATCCCCACAGACTTCAGCAAAGTTTTATAGGCCTATTAATATTCTAGTGTTTAGCATACCTACCAGCCAGAATTACAAAGCCAGAGCCTCTTTGCTGCTAGCTTGGGACTTTCTGTGTTTTCTGTAAACTCTCTAACCCTAACCCCAACCCTAACCCACAACCATCTGTATAACGCCAGGCAAGCAGCTACTCCAGCTTCTACTTTTCATTGTGGAGATGCAGCTTTCTGCTTTCGTTTCCTGTTGTCAAGCTTATGTCATGCATTTGAGTTTCCTACTTCCACTTCTATGTGTGGCTTTCCCGACAAGTAATATGGAGGGTAACATGGATGACCGCTCATTAGCAACTGACTGACTGAACAGTCACATTGCTTCATAAAAGGGGAACTCAGAATTTTGACTTCCAACAGCTGCCTTGTTCTCATCTACAGCCCTTTGTTTTCGATCACACAGAATTATGTGACCTATATTACACTAAAAAAAATCAAATAAAATAGACACCATTATTAGCTTGGGAAAGACAACTTTTGGTTTTATGTGTGCATGTGTGTGGTTTGGGGTTTTCTTTGTTCGCCTGTGTTTGAGAAAAGACCTTATTACAATGACCCAGCACGAACCTCACTGAGCAGCTCTGCCTGCCTCCCCTTCAGTGCTGGGATTAAAAGTTTGAGCCACTACGACCGGTGGAAAAAGGATTTTTAATACTTTCTATCCTCAGAGACTTCAGGCGGGTGGTATTGGCCCATTGATCCACAGGTGATATGCCTGCCACCCGTAATTACAAAAGTCTGTTTCTAAGGAGATCTTTGTGGTTGGTATTTCCTGTGGAAACACACACACACACAAACAACTGACCTAGTTCAGTTTGCAGTGGAAAGTTCTGCAGCTGGAACAGCAACACTTTTAGCCGACAGCTTGTTTTCCATCACAGTTTTGGCATTTTTCTGAGTGTTGGTGTGACTTTGGTACAGAAGAAGCTAGAGAAGAGCACTTGCTGTTTGAATGAATTTGCATTTAAAGTCTTATGCCAACGAGCAGTAGTTTCACTCCGTGTCTAGAAGTCATATTTTTTTTATTATCGGCCTGCATACACACACACACACACACACATGCCTATATAAATACTTATACTTTCAGTTATGGCCCAGTCATATATGTATACAATATAGAATATAGCTTATTCTACCCTGATCACACCTCCCTCAGTCAAGGTCCTGGCAGCTGCCACTTTCTCACTTTAAGCCTTTCCTGTGCTGACACTTCCTTCGCTATAACACTCCGACAGAAGTTTACTACATTATGGGTCATGGTTTATTTTCATATTAGAGATCTCCAATTAAATCCTCAACTCAAACTTAACAGCTATAAAAATGCAAATCCTAATCTTATAAAAACTCTATTAACTTACTAAAAACTATTAAAGATAATTAAAACATGCAAGTTAATCATCAGTTATTCACAAATAATCATATTCTCTAATATGATTAGCTATACTTATATTTGATATGATAACTCTACTTACAGTCATGATTAACTACAAAAATAAACTTTATTTAGCGGTAAATATATGTGTGTGTGTTCAAAGTTAAGTCTTTGAAATTAGTGACTTGAAACGAAATTTATCTGGTCCAGGTACACTAAATAGATAATGGATCTCAAACTCCTCAGAGACCTGATGTATAAGGCATTTAAAAATTTTGAATCAAAACTTCCCACAATAAACAGACACACACACACACACACACACACACACACACACACACACACACACAC
>NW_026068374.1:47280-51758 GCF_014885135.2 Alexandromys fortis | reverse complement strand
GAAGTTTACTACATTATGGGTCATGGTTTATTTTCATATTAGAGATCTCCAATTAAATCCTCAACTCAAACTTAACAGCTATAAAAATGCAAATCCTAATCTTATAAAAACTCTATTAACTTACTAAAAACTATTAAAGATAATTAAAACATGCAAGTTAATCATCAGTTATTCACAAATAATCATATTCTCTAATATGATTAGCTATACTTATATTTGATATGATAACTCTACTTACAGTCATGATTAACTACAAAAATAAACTTTATTTAGCGGTAAATATATGTGTGTGTGTTCAAAGTTAAGTCTTTGAAATTAGTGACTTGAAACGAAATTTATCTGGTCCAGGTACACTAAATAGATAATGGATCTCAAACTCCTCAGAGACCTGATGTATAAGGCATTTAAAAATTTTGAATCAAAACTTCCCACAATAAACAGACACACACACACACACACACACACACACACACACACACACACACACCCTTCAACAAGAAAACTTTAAGATCTCCAAGGAAGACAGAAAAAACATGACACCAATGCCTCCTCCTAGACCCTGGTAATGCTAACACTGGGAAGTCTGCCCCATGCCTCACCTGTCACCAGGATCCTGCACAAACTATGGACACCTTTAGAGTGACTGCTGTACCTGCCTTGTCAAAGTAAGGTCAATTTCCTCAAGTTCTCCAGCTCCAAGAAAACTTCAGACCTGAGTCTGACTCCCTCCCCCCGAAAGGCCTGCTGCTCTGTGGGACAGCTGAGACATCAATACTGGTCTTCTCTGAAGGTGACCACGGCATCTACAATGAACCGCACAAGCCTCAAATGACTGAGTGATTCTCTGTCTTTTAATTGCTACAACAGCCATTTAAATTGTACTTCCTGGTCAAGTTCATCCTCCCCAGCTCTCTGAAGACATTGACGGATTAGCTGTAGCTTTAACCACAGCGAACACCCCAGTGCCTGGTCGGTCCATTTTATGTGTAAGGTTTGCCTTGCTGACAGGCTTCACATTAACAAAACTATAAACTTTCTAAAGGTTATAACAAATGGACAAGTAAGTTATGTAAGCCAAGGAAACAGAATGATACAGGGTATGCAGGTCTAAGATAGGCCTAAGTTATGACCACATGTGTTCAGATCTAAGATCAGAAAGTTTAAAAGCCTGAGTGAGTCATTATGCGTCCAATAAAGTAGTTTAAGGAATATGGAAAGTTATTTCAGATTTCTTTCCTTCCTCTCCCTCGTCCATGGTCAGAATACAAGTCCTCCAGATCCCTCCCTTAACTTGCTCCTTTTGAGGCTTGTTCTCATTCCCTCACGCCCCATTCCCTCACTAGGACAGGATGTCCTCTCCAGAACTGACATAAATTTGCCTCTTACGCCAACCCACAAACACCTCACTTTAGACCACCTTGCCCATCTCTGCTCCTTATCTCTGCCCTCATGGCCAATTTCCTCTGCTCATGGATCCCTAAATAATCCTAGCACACCATGGATTCCAATGTTTCTGCCCTGTCCCCATGAGCCTCCCCCTCCCATTCATAAATAATTCTTTAAGCTCAGAAACACTCCTCTGTCAGTCCCAGCCTTTCCCTTATAGATCTATACAAACTTTTCCATTCTTACACTTCCAAAATACATAAACACTTCCTAAGACTGACCTTTGCCCCTTAGCCCACTTCCCCAAAACTCTAGATAACACCACTTTTGGCTGACCTCCCTGTCTACGCGTTTTTGCCAGAGCCTCTCTGCTCATCACTAAATCTAGGATATTAACTCTGGGATCCCCTGTTGTGAACATTATTTTAACTAGGCAAAGATGTGTTACATTTGTTTATGCATCAGAACGTGACTTTAACTAGGTAAAGGTGTGTTTATAGTGCATCAGATTATGTAAAGCAGTGTTGTGTTTTTTCACCTAGCCCGCCTAAGCACCTAATTGGTCTAATGAAAAGCTGAACGACCAATAGCTGAGCAGGAGAGGGATAGGCAGTGCTACCAGGCAGAGAGAATAAATAGGAGGTGAACGCTAGGCTCATGAGAAGAAGAACAGAGGAAAGAATGAGGGAGACACCTGGGGCCAGAAGGCAGACATAGAGAAGCAGTGTAAGATATACAGAAGTAAGAAATATAAAAAAAAAAAAATCCGAGGTAAAAGGTAGATAAAGAGAAACAGATTAATTTAAATTGAAAGAGCTAGCCGGAAACATGCCTAAGCTAGGCTGAGAATTCAAAACTAGTAAGTGTTTGGATGGAAAATTCCATCCCAAACCCCGTCCCCTGGGAATTGTCTCAGTCCAGTCATTGCCTTAGAGGCGCAGGGCCTCATTCGATTTGGTCTTGCCTGTCTGTTAATACATATATGTATAGAGAATTTGACCAAAGTATACTTGCTTTATGTCTGTGTGTGCATGTGTGTTTGTTTTAAGATTGTAACTCCAGATTACAACAGCTCTGGAAAAATACAAACACATAAATAGCCGCCATTTTTGACCTCAGCACATCTTTGTTAAGAGTACTCATGTGCGCTGGGCCTACCAAGCAGACATGCAGCCTCCAATCTTCTTTGGCTTACTAAAATATTCCTTCTAATCTTCTTGCCTCCACTAGCATTGGTAAGCTGTAACTGGGTAAACTATATGTCTAAATTTAACT
Organism: Alexandromys fortis; assembly: GCF_014885135.2. Taxonomy (NCBI): domain Eukaryota; kingdom Metazoa; phylum Chordata; class Mammalia; order Rodentia; family Cricetidae; genus Alexandromys; species Alexandromys fortis. Next base: position 49,097 of record NW_026068374.1, on the reverse strand, counting down.
TATATGTCTAATTTAGACATACCTGACAGGTATGGTACCCTGACTCTCAAGTGCCTTTACAGATCTGAGAGTATGGCATCTAACAAAGGAGCTTCTCATGACAGAAGGACATGCCCTCCTGCAGCATCCTATAGCTCCTCCAAGAAGATGCAGAAGACCTTCCACCTGGAGGCTTGCCTTTGGATATGACAAAGCCACCCACACAGTGAAAAGCTGCCTTCCACCTCATCAATTTCCTGGACACTACACCAGGGGGATCGATCACCTCCTCCTGCCAAGACAGGTAGACTGAACCTACTCCCACAGGAAAATCTTCAGGCCTCCTGGGCTCAACAGCTAAAGGCAAGTACTGCTTCTAAAACTGGTATTCACCAAAGACCACAGAGAGAATTGGGATAGCCTGCATAGCTAAAAAAATAAAAAAAAAAAAAAAAGCTGTCTTATTTCTGCTCAGTTATCCCTCTCAGATCTTTCTGATGGCATTTGATGACTTAAAATACTGGTAGTTCATTACTTCACTTGTTAAGTTTCCTGCCAAAAATACAGAAAGGTGTGTTCCTTTTTCACAGAATTCATAGTCTGGGATTAACAGGTTTCAGGTGTAATTTCAGAGGTTTAGAGTTTCCAATTTCCTTTATCTGGTCTGGTAAAAACTAAGAGTCTCCAGAGCCTATTTAACCCCATGCATTTTCAAGCCCATTTACAGGTCACTCATGCTGTCTAGGCCAAAACTAACTTATAGAGGGCCTTCCAGACAACACCAGCACCTACACCAGCTCCTGGGGCTTAACCATTGGTACCACCTCTCCTGGCTCAAATGGACACCTATCTAGCAACTAAAATCTGGTTTTAAAGGGTATATCTGTCCTTGTGTCTCACTTACTCACCCGTGCCTCTCCTGTACAAACAACCAGGGCTCTTCTCTGTCCCATTCTTTTTGGCAGTTAATAACCCTTCCCATGGCTAGCCCCATTCATAGGGCTGATAATAACAATTTATTTTTTCTCCTCACCACCTGACTTCTCATCTCCCTCAAGGAACAGATACCTAAGGTCTCCAGAATGACAGTTAACCAGATGCCTCTCCAGCCACACTCCCTGCTGAGTGTGAGCCCACCAAGTCCCTACTCTCCCCTCCCTCATATTGTCCCATACTTGAGCTAGCACCCCTGTACCCAAAGAGTATGGGATGTTTAGGTTAAGGCTTCATCTCAGCCCCTGGCATCCTATCCAAAGAGTCTAGAATGTTTGGGTGGAAAGTTCCATTCCAAGCCCCCTCCCCTGGGAGTTGCCTCAGTCCAGACTCCACCTCTGAGAAAGCCCACCAAATGATGATCACTCCCCAGAGATGTTCAAGACCATTGTCACAGGGTATTTAAGCTAGCCCCCAGAGAACAAACATGTGGTTTTCCTGTCTTCCTTCCCCCTTCCTCTCTGGGGACCTGGAAGATCACCAGGGAGCGCTGGTATTCATTAAACCTGGGCTGTTTCTAATTCGGTTTGACTTGGTCTGCTTTGGATTATTGCATAGGTGGAGAGGTTTATCAGGATACAAAACTTTTCAGTGGGTCTCTGTGTCATGTTTTGGAGCTGGTTGGTGGCCAAAAAGAAAAAACCTGGCACAATCCCCTCTCACGATCTGTTCCCATCAATGTATCCATCAACTTGTATATCACTTCCCCTGTCTTGACTTCCATCCCTCCAAACTTCTCTTAACAAAAAGTCATCACTCACACTCCTTACATGTCCTTTCCTAATGCCCTCCACACTAATAACCATCTGCCCCAATGTTCCCCAGGTCCTCTACACTCCTGTCCC
>NW_026068374.1:42094-45018 GCF_014885135.2 Alexandromys fortis | reverse complement strand
TTCCATTCTTACACTTCCAAAATACATAAACACTTCCTAAGACTGACCTTTGCCCCTTAGCCCACTTCCCCAAAACTCTAGATAACACCACTTTTGGCTGACCTCCCTGTCTACGCGTTTTTGCCAGAGCCTCTCTGCTCATCACTAAATCTAGGATATTAACTCTGGGATCCCCTGTTGTGAACATTATTTTAACTAGGCAAAGATGTGTTACATTTGTTTATGCATCAGAACGTGACTTTAACTAGGTAAAGGTGTGTTTATAGTGCATCAGATTATGTAAAGCAGTGTTGTGTTTTTTCACCTAGCCCGCCTAAGCACCTAATTGGTCTAATGAAAAGCTGAACGACCAATAGCTGAGCAGGAGAGGGATAGGCAGTGCTACCAGGCAGAGAGAATAAATAGGAGGTGAACGCTAGGCTCATGAGAAGAAGAACAGAGGAAAGAATGAGGGAGACACCTGGGGCCAGAAGGCAGACATAGAGAAGCAGTGTAAGATATACAGAAGTAAGAAATATAAAAAAAAAAAAATCCGAGGTAAAAGGTAGATAAAGAGAAACAGATTAATTTAAATTGAAAGAGCTAGCCGGAAACATGCCTAAGCTAGGCTGAGAATTCAAAACTAGTAAGTGTTTGGATGGAAAATTCCATCCCAAACCCCGTCCCCTGGGAATTGTCTCAGTCCAGTCATTGCCTTAGAGGCGCAGGGCCTCATTCGATTTGGTCTTGCCTGTCTGTTAATACATATATGTATAGAGAATTTGACCAAAGTATACTTGCTTTATGTCTGTGTGTGCATGTGTGTTTGTTTTAAGATTGTAACTCCAGATTACAACAGCTCTGGAAAAATACAAACACATAAATAGCCGCCATTTTTGACCTCAGCACATCTTTGTTAAGAGTACTCATGTGCGCTGGGCCTACCAAGCAGACATGCAGCCTCCAATCTTCTTTGGCTTACTAAAATATTCCTTCTAATCTTCTTGCCTCCACTAGCATTGGTAAGCTGTAACTGGGTAAACTATATGTCTAAATTTAACTTATATGTCTAATTTAGACATACCTGACAGGTATGGTACCCTGACTCTCAAGTGCCTTTACAGATCTGAGAGTATGGCATCTAACAAAGGAGCTTCTCATGACAGAAGGACATGCCCTCCTGCAGCATCCTATAGCTCCTCCAAGAAGATGCAGAAGACCTTCCACCTGGAGGCTTGCCTTTGGATATGACAAAGCCACCCACACAGTGAAAAGCTGCCTTCCACCTCATCAATTTCCTGAACAGTACACTGGGGGGATCAATCACCTCCTCCTGCCAAGACAGGTAGACTGAACCTACTCCCACAGGAAAATCTTCAGGCCTCCTGGGCTCAACAGCTAAAGGCAAGTACTGCTTCTAAAACTGGTATTCACCAAAGACCACAGAGAGAATTGGGATAGCCTGCATAGCTAAAAAAATAAAAAAAAAAAAAAAAGCTGTCTTATTTCTGCTCAGTTATCCCTCTCAGATCTTTCTGATGGCATTTGATGACTTAAAATACTGGTAGTTCATTACTTCACTTGTTAAGTTTCCTGCCAAAAATACAGAAAGGTGTGTTCCTTTTTCACAGAATTCATAGTCTGGGATTAACAGGTTTCAGGTGTAATTTCAGAGGTTTAGAGTTTCCAATTTCCTTTATCTGGTCTGGTAAAAACTAAGAGTCTCCAGAGCCTATTTAACCCCATGCATTTTCAAGCCCATTTACAGGTCACTCATGCTGTCTAGGCCAAAACTAACTTATAGAGGGCCTTCCAGACAACACCAGCACCTACACCAGCTCCTGGGGCTTAACCATTGGTACCACCTCTCCTGGCTCAAATGGACACCTATCTAGCAACTAAAATCTGGTTTTAAAGGGTATATCTGTCCTTGTGTCTCACTTACTCACCCGTGCCTCTCCTGTACAAACAACCAGGGCTCTTCTCTGTCCCATTCTTTTTGGCAGTTAATAACCCTTCCCATGGCTAGCCCCATTCATAGGGCTGATAATAACAATTTATTTTTTCTCCTCACCACCTGACTTCTCATCTCCCTCAAGGAACAGATACCTAAGGTCTCCAGAATGACAGTTAACCAGATGCCTCTCCAGCCACACTCCCTGCTGAGTGTGAGCCCACCAAGTCCCTACTCTCCCCTCCCTCATATTGTCCCATACTTGAGCTAGCACCCCTGTACCCAAAGAGTATGGGATGTTTAGGTTAAGGCTTCATCTCAGCCCCTGGCATCCTATCCAAAGAGTCTAGAATGTTTGGGTGGAAAGTTCCATTCCAAGCCCCCTCCCCTGGGAGTTGCCTCAGTCCAGACTCCACCTCTGAGAAAGCCCACCAAATGATGATCACTCCCCAGAGATGTTCAAGACCATTGTCACAGGGTATTTAAGCTAGCCCCCAGAGAACAAACATGTGGTTTTCCTGTCTTCCTTCCCCCTTCCTCTCTGGGGACCTGGAAGATCACCAGGGAGCGCTGGTATTCATTAAACCTGGGCTGTTTCTAATTCGGTTTGACTTGGTCTGCTTTGGATTATTGCATAGGTGGAGAGGTTTATCAGGATACAAAACTTTTCAGTGGGTCTCTGTGTCATGTTTTGGAGCTGGTTGGTGGCCAAAAAGAAAAAACCTGGCACAATCCCCTCTCACGATCTGTTCCCATCAATGTATCCATCAACTTGTATATCACTTCCCCTGTCTTGACTTCCATCCCTCCAAACTTCTCTTAACAAAAAGTCATCACTCACACTCCTTACATGTCCTTTCCTAATGCCCTCCACACTAATAACCATCTGCCCCAATGTTCCCCAGGTCCTCTACACTCCTGTCCCTAACTCTCAAAGACCTCCTCCCCCCCCCCCCCCCCCCCCCCCCCCCCCCCCCCCCCCCCCCCCCCC
>NW_026068374.1:29831-40733 GCF_014885135.2 Alexandromys fortis | reverse complement strand
AAAAAAAAAAAAAAAAAAAAAAAAAGATATAAGGACTAGCTAGAAATACACTTAAGCTATTGGCCAAACAGTATTGTAATTAATATAGTTTCCCTGTGATTATTTCGGGTCTGGGCAGCCACAGAAATGAACAAGCAGTCTCTGCCTACAGAAGCTTCTTTTATGGTTACTCCTAGGGTGATAGCAAGGGTTTAGAGTGCAAAATATACACTGGAGGGGACAACACAGAAGTGAGAGGTCAGCACTGTGACCCCAGGAGAGTACTTTAGATGGAAACTCTGCCAGCGCTCTGATTGTAGACTTAGCTTCCAGAACTCTGAGAATTTGTTTCTCTTGTTTAAGCTATGTCTTGTCTCCAGTGCTTTTTACAGTAAGCCTTAACTAATACAGATAGTGATCCATAGCTGCTCCTCAGTGGAAACAGGAAAGCCAGGAAAGGCTTTCATTTAAGTCATGAGTTGATTCTACCATAACCACAAATTATTACATATATTTTATGTACAGAACCTATAGGAACACAGGGGAAGGAAGTATAACATTAATTAATGCATTTATTTTTGGTGTTTTGAGACAGGGTCTCATGGTGTAGCCCAGACAGAGTTATAAACTTAAGGTGGCTTGGAATTTGCAGAAATCCTTTTGCCTCAGCCTCCCCACTGTCCGTAGTATAAGATGATGGAATTACATCATACCTAGCCATTTTTATGGAATTCTGAAGCATCAAGGCAAAAACAACTAAAGTCTAATGAATGAGAAGCCAAGAGATGACAACCCACAGCCACTAGAGGTTAAGACTTTGCCCAAGGGTGCTGTTTTCCAATTATGTAAATTTGGTAGGGCTCAGTCTTCTGTAACCACACTTGAATGTATTATCCATGCACAAGGCTCACAGGCAGCATCCGCTGAGGCAGACTGCAGAGGACAGTATGTCCACAATCTTCAGTCGTCAAGATGTTCACCTGCTCTCCAGTCTTTCCAGAAACCACGCTCTGAATTTCTTCAGTGACTGGCCACTTTACAATTTTATAGAGAAGGAAACAGAAGAGTCCACTGTTCATAAGAGCCTCATATCTCCGCTGTCAGGGACAGTGCTCTCTCTTTTGATTTATTGGGACCAAATACTAAGGCTCAAGTTATAACAGTTCTTGCTGAACTATTTCTATTGTAGCAAAGGTATATAATGTAAAATTCACAACCCTATTGTCAGGTTGACAAAACTGAACTGTTAAGGGTAGCAATACTATCATGAAACAGGTTTTGTGGCTTGTTTTTTAATCAGGGTGTCAGGTAGCCTGGCATAGATTATCCTGGATTACATGTGCCAGCATGCCAAGAAGTTCCTTTGTTTTCTGCTGTGTTGGAAAGAGGATCCAGGCCCTTGTATGCACTAGGCAAGCACTCTGCCACTGATCCCCAGACAGATGTCTGTCTTGCAAAACTGAATCTACATGCCTGTAAGCAGTACTTCCCCATTCTCTCCTTCCCTAAACCCTGATGCCCTTCACCTGCTGTTTCTGTGAATTCACCATCTCTAAATGCTTCCTTTGAGTGAGACTACACAGTGTTTGACATTGCATAAATGGCTTCTTTCACTTAGCATGGTGCTCTCAGTTCATCCATAATGGAGCATACGTCCAAAGTTCTTCCATATTGAGCCAAGTCAGTTTCCTTGTGTAGACACGGTATTTTGTCCATTTATCCACTGATGAACAATATGGCCTTGTCCACATTCTGACTCCAGTGAGCACTACAGCCTTGACCAGTGCTGTGCAAATGGCTCCTCGGTTTGTCTTTGCTCTTTTTGTGGGACTACAGATGTGCGAGCACACATATTGTTTCTCACAGTTCTGGAAGCTGGCAAGTTCAAGGTTAAGACTCAGGCATTTAGTGTCTAGTCAGGACCTCCATGCTGCATCCTTATACACTGGAAGGGATGAAATGAAGAAGGATGAATGCTGGGTCCCCACACGGTAGTAGGTAGAAGAGCAAAAAGATCTTGAATGTGGTGAGTTCCATTTATAAAACCCTAATCCATTCTTGAGGGTAGAATACTTGTGACTCAATCTCTTCCCTAACAGTTTCATCCTTAATAGCGACACAATTCCCATCATGGACTCAATTGCAAACATGAATTTTGAGAGCTGCATATAAAATCATAACAGAAATCCTGTTTCCTATATTTAAGGACTCACCACCCTGTTTTCCATAGAGGTGGCACCATTTTGCTCCTCCAACAGTTACTTATAACATTTTCGGCTCCACATGCTCACCCACCCTCATAAAATCTTTCCTTTTCTTAGTGGGGAAATTGCTTGCTTGAGAGTAGTCAACCAACAGATAGCGGGCGACGCCTGGATGTGATTTTAATTCTCCAATCCCATGTTTTGTTTGGCTGTGCCTGGAGATTTTTCTGTGGTAACCAGGTAAAGGAGGTGCAGAATTGGAGTTTTACTGTGCTGGTGAGGTGCCTGGAGAGGCTAAGGTGCCAAGGGTGTTGGTGACCTTCTGCCTCAGACTGTGAACTCCAGTGTTTCTTCACTATTTCCTCCCTTCCTACACAGGGGACATGGTTAGCTAGAGCAACTGAGGTTGGCCACTTCCCTTTTTCACTGAGAAAACTAGAGTGGGCAGACACTGACATTTCCCTTCTCTATGATAGAAATGGGTATCTCCTGTCCCTGATCAGTTGGGTTAAAACCCCAGCCACTAGCATTCTGGACTTCTTCCTTTTTTCTGAGAGCGGACTTCAAATAAATAGGAAGAGCAGAGAGCTTTGTCATATTTTTTTAAAAACATAATTGTTTCTCTTCCTATGATGTTCTTAAGAATATCTTTTGGGTGGTGGTTGCTATGAAAACAAGAACAAGTTCCCAGAGGCCAGTCTCATAAACGGTGGTGTCTTTCCATGAACTATCACTGCTGTTAGTAACTGCAAAGTTAACTGCACCAAGTCCACATATTCTGTCCTTCACAGCTGAGGTTTGCTGGTTCTGTACCAGGTGGTTTGAATGAGAATGTACCCTTAGGCTCATCTATTTGAATGCGGTTCTCAGTTGGTAGACTGTTTAGGAAGGATTAGGAGGTATGGCCTTGTTGGAGGAGGTGTGTCACTGGAGGTGGACTTTAAGGTTTCCAAAGTTCACACCAGGCCCAAGATGTAAATGGATTCACTCTCTGAAGCTGTAAGCAAGCCCCCGTTAAATGCTTCCTTTTATATGATGCCTACTCATGGAATCTGTCTTAGTTAAGAGTTTTATTGCTGTGAAGAGATACCCTGACTAAGGCAACTCTTTTTATAAAATTATTTATTTATTTATTTATTTATTATGAATACACTATTTTGTTTGTGTGTATGCTTGGTGGCAAGTGCCTTTACCCACTGAGCCATCTTGTCAATTCCTATATAAAGCTTCTTAAAGATATAGAATTTTATTTTGAACTGGGATTGGCTTAATTTCAATTGCAAACACCCCATTATGCTGCAGTTTTATTCACCCAAAATTTGTTATTAATATTACTGAATAGTTTCTGCACCCCAATAAGCCTCTCTGCCATTGCAATAATCAAAATCAGACCAAATCAAACCCAATTAGAAAAAGCCCAGGTTTAATGGATAAAATGCTCCTGGATGATTTTCCATCCCCAGAGAGGAGGTGGGAAAGGAAGACTGGAAAACCCCCAGGTCTGTTTTCTGGGGGTCAGTTTAATACCCTGTGGGAGTGGTCTTGGGCATCTCTGGGGCAGGGGTTATCATTTGGCAGGCTTTCTGAGATGCAGCAGGGTTTGGAGAGAGCTGGTGTGTGTGTGGGGGGGGGGGGGGCTTGGGGTGGAGCTTCTTCCCGAACATTCCAGACTCTTTGGGTATATGGATGCCAGGGGCTGGGGTGAAGCATCCACATGAACAGTTGTGTTTGACATTTTTAAGTATTATATACACATTGTCATACAGGTATACCTGTTTTCTGTATGTGCTTGTCACTTAAAATCTACGTACCAGTATTAAAGTAGCCTGTGCTGTTGTGTGTGTTGGAAACGTTGTATGACTGCGTTTTTCTCCTTACTGTCCTTTCTCTTGGACCTGAAGACCTCTGGCCTGTCTCATGTGTAGCAGGTCCAGTGCTAATAAACTCCTTCACCTTTTGAATATTTGGGAAGGTCTCAGTTTCTTCTTCATTTTTGCAGAATAATTTTGCTGACTGCAATCTTTTCAGTTGGAATTAATATTTCACAGCATTGAAGACGTCATCTGTATGAGTCCATTTGCTGCAGTTAATAATACTGAGAGCAAAATATCTGTAAAGTGACTTATCATTTTCTTCCACTTTTTATTAGAACGTAGTAAGTGTACAGTCTAACGATATTCCTTGTGACATGTTCACGTGTGTCTGTACCATGTTCTGATCCACTGACACCCTGTCACCTTCAACAGTCTCCCTTCTTTTTCTCCTGTCCTTGTTCTCCTTCACAAACATTCCATCTTTTGCTTTCATGAAAATAAGTTTGTTTTGCTTACAGTTTTGAAAAATACCAAGTTCCCTTGACCCCCAGTGAACGTTTCATTTCCGCTGTTGTGGTTTTTCATTCCCCAAATCTGTGGGGTTCTATGCACATATTTCACGTCCTTGTTGGCAGATGATTTTGCTTGTGTGTCGCCTTCCTGTGTCCCTGTACCTGCTCATCTGGGGCATCCAGAGGCTCGTTAGTTCCTAGTAGCTGACCAAGCATCTTTAGGATAATTCGGAAAACTCTCACCAAAGAAGCTCATACATTTGCGATGCTTTAATCTATAAAGTATCCCTTCCACCCGGGCGGTGGTGGCACATGCCTTTAACACAGCACTAGGGGGGCAGAGGCAGGCGGATCTCTGTGAGTTCAAGGCCAGCCTGGTCCACAGAGCTAGTTCCAGGACAGGAACCAAAAGCTTTGGAGAAACCCTGTCTCGAAAATCCAAAATAAATAAATAAATAAATATCCCTTCCTTTCTCTGACGTGGCCACGTATCCCTCTTTTTGTTTTGTTTGTTTTGTATTTGTGTAAATTTTTCTGTGACTTTGACATTTGAAATATCACTCACCTTTTCTAGCCTTTTTTATAATTACAGAGACATCTGAAATAAGCTCGTAGGAGCTCACAAACTCTAAATTGACTGCTGTGGAGCCTGCCTGGAATTGAACCAGGCGCTCTGCATGTGGAAGACAGTTGTTTAGCGTGGTCTATCTGAGGGGCCCCTGGCAGTGGGACCAGAATCTATCCCTGGTGCATGAGCTAGCTTTTTGGACTCCATCCCCTATGGTTGGATGCCTTTTTTAGCCTTGAGGCAGGATGGAGGAGCTTGGTCCTGCTTCAACTTGATGTGTTAGGCTTTGTTGACTCCCCATGGGAGGCCTTACCCTTTGAAAGGAGTGGATGGCAGGATACCCTGTGGGGGAAAGGTGAAAGGGACAGGGGGAGTGGGAAAAAGAACTGTGGTTGGAATGTAAAATTAATTTTTAAAAAATTGTTAAATTATTTTTATTTAATTTTATGTGTGTGGGTGTTTTGTCTGTATGTACATTTGTGTAGCATGTGAACACTTGGTGGCCAGAGAAGCTAGAGGAGAATATCAGGACACTTGGGACTGGAGTTACAGTTTTGAGCTGCCTGGTGGATGCTGGGAATCAAACCTGTGACCTCTGGAGGAGCAGCCAGTGCTCTTAACCACTGAACCATCTCTCTACCCCTCCTTTTATCACTGTTTTTCGTGCAGCCTCTTTATTTCTTCACGTTCAAGGGAAATGTTGGTCTTTCGCTCTATTTTTCTGTACATTCTAACTTCCACTATGAAAGTAAGAGAGTTCGATATCAAAGCAGGCTACCACTGGGATGCTTGTCTTTCTTAAACTATGAGATTTTTAATAAGACTTTAACTACAGCCACTTTGAAACTCAGTATCAGGATTTGCAGAGCTAGCTCTGCAAATAAAAAAGATACAGCAAGCCAGGTGTGGTCCCTGGAACACTGTAACCCCAGCATCCTGAGGGGAGGAGACAGAGGGATCACTGAAGCATGTTGTTTTCCAGACTGTCTGGAAAAACAAAGAAAATCAATGCAAGGTCCAGAGGAAGCCCTGCCTCAAAGGTACAAGGAGGAAAGAATATCCCACAGTCCCCTCTGCCCACTGGGTATGCACACGGCCTGTACACACTCAAATATACCGGCACATACACCACACAGGCATACACTGTATTCACACACATGCATAAACACATACATGGATAAAAAAAAAATAAATAAAGCCCAGGATCACTTACCACCATTCACCATTTGAATTCTTTAGCTGTCATCACATCATGAATGGCTAATATCACATTTTACTCTCTTGCGCACACAAATACACATCCGCTTACCCTCCTTCTATTTTAGAGTAACAAGATCAATGTAATCCTGAATTCTGACATTTTGCAGTGAAATTATCATTTGGGCCATTAGGTGATCAGATGACTTCAGTAGGCAGATGCTTTCCCCAGATGTGAACTCTCAGGAGGGTTTTATTTTTAACTGTACAAAGATGGCTACATAACAAAACTCTCGTTGTATTTGTAACTGTGTGGTCATTGTCATGGCTCCTGTCGCTCCATCACAGGAAAAGTGGGCTATCAGCTGCGTAGAGCACACAGACCAATGGCGACGTGTTTGGTTGTTATTTTTAGTTTCTTTACGCTTTGTGGCTTAGAGACTTTTGAACACACCTGCTAATGAAAATACCTCCCCCTCAAATCTCTTGCATTTAATGAGATCATTGTAGAGCCATCAGAACCAGGCTTCAGAACTTGTTAAATTTCAGTGTTGGACCTGAAGAGATGGCTCAGTAGTCAAGAGCACTGGCTGTCCTCCCAGAGGATCGCGTTCAGTTCCCATCTTACAAGGCAGTTCACAACCACAGAACACCAACACATAAAATAAGAGAGTAAGACAAAAAGAAAAAAAAGAAAAAATGAAACTTCAATATCCTTCACTATCTTTTCAGAGCTTAATTCTTCATCTAAATACAGAATCAGACTCCTCTTTACCCTGTTGATCTAATATATCCCCATAGTCACTGACAACAGCGTTGTTTGCTTAGCCATTGCCCATGACCCACCTCAAATATTTGGAATGTTCTTCACACTTACCCCTGAAGGCTATGATGTCCCAGAAAGGGAGGGGGATTTTTGGATAGAAAATGAATTATTAATGAACTTTTAAATAATTTAAATAAAGCCTGAGGACCCGTTGTATATGAAATTTACTATACTAATGTTCAACACCGGTTGAAATTGGCACCCTTGTCTACCAGAGATTATAGTAATCTGAGCAAAAGAAATAAATAGAATCACACAAGATGCACAGCTCTGGACAGTCTTGCACACTTGCTGAAATCTTAGGTTTAGATGGAGAATGAGACAGAACTCCGTGCCTGGCATTGGGTGAAATGACTGTCAACAGAGAGTGACAGCTGAGGAGGTTCCACTGAGTCACGATGTGTGCTGTGAGACCCGCACACGGGCTTCACCTCACTTTGTAATCATCAATGGCCTTGGGAAATGAATGTGCTCTCCACGCTGTGATGTGCACCTGACTCCTGGAACGCACAGCCTGCAGACTGCTGCCACGGTCATGTAACTGTGCGCACCTGCACAATTCCACTCCGACCACAGAAAGTGACTTTAAGGAAATCCTCGCTTTTCTTCTTCCTTTTCACTTGTGATATGAGACTGTCTGATTAGGTGTGGTCCTTGCTCTAAGGCTCTGGGTCTAGAAATCCGTGGAGGAGTTAGCACATCGCATAGACCTGTGTCCTCAGCTCCCTGTCGCTCTGACGGATGAAGTCCTTTCACTCAGGACTGCTCTGAGTGGCCCACGCTGCTCCTATCACTGCTCTTTCTATTGTGTCAGTCACGAGGTTTCCCCCATCCCCGTCTGCAGCTCCACAGCTCCTTTCACAGTGTGGATATTTCAGGAGACTTTCAGAGCTTCAACTGGTGCCAAAGAGCACCGTAGGCTTTCACGTATAACCCTCAGTCTCATGACACATCACAGAATGGCATACATCTGAACCCTGCGAGTTCAGGAGCAAGGTAAATTTCAATCCAAGATGAATATTTCATCAGAGTTCTGAGGGGATATCTTATAACTGACAGAGGGACAGGAACAAAAAAAAAAGCCCTTCCCAGAAATGTGTTTAAAAACCAAACTCTGTGTCCTGTATGTAGCAATTCTTTCTTTAAAAAAAAAAAAGTAAGCTCTGTGAGCAAGACAGGCACCATGGTCAGTAACTATGGAGAAACCCTCAGCTACCAGTGTGGGTGGGTGTGGACACACACAGCAGACAGTGCACAGCGGACTTCCTTTTTTGCTTATTTCAACTCACAGACCTTGGAGTCTGTTCCTGTCCACAAGTTCACTGTCAAATCCCTCCACCTACAATGGATGCATCAGTGGTCTACGCTGACTTAAACCTAGCCAGGACCCAAGAGCCTAAGCAGGCATCCCTTCCAGCTCCTCCCCCAGGTAAGCAGCTTTTCTTCTCTGGCATTTGTATTATCTTCTAGAGTTAAATTTTTCTCTGAAACGTGTGGGTTTAAGTCATTGCTTTGAAGAAGAGAAGCAGGTCTACGTCTATGTTAGTGTTAAATACTGTGGCAGTCTGCCTGCAGAAAACCACAATTCTGGGAAGGTCATGCATTCCATTTTTATCTGATTAGGCAGCAGGAAACCTGCCCATCACTTCCCCTATTCAGACTTTGTTGAAAATCCTGAAGAAAGAATATTTTACTTACATGAGCAAAGTTGTGTTTTAAGAGATGTTGATGCAATCAGTTGCCATTTTCAAGTTCACCTACAGAATGTGGACACTGTGGCCCAGCTGTACTTCACAGCAACCTCAATGTCCCTTCACAGTGCAGAGTGTAGATTTAATGGCTAATGTCTTTATCTCCCAGAAAGGAGGGTAATCTTGGGGAAACGTCATAGTCAAAATCAAAGACTTGAATTAAATCAAAAGCTGCTGCTGCTGCTCGTGGTGTGTGTGTGTGTGTGTGTGTGTGTGTGTGCGTGTGTGTAATTTTATTTAATTTTTTAAAAAGCTGGCTGTTTCTATATTGCAAAGTATAACGGTTTTAAATGGATGTACCACACAAGGTACCAAAGCCAGTCAGGAATTAACCTTTCAACACTGACTGAAAGTAGCACTCTAATCTACCAGAGGATTTAGTGATAGGAGGTAAAGAAAGGTGGAAGGTTGCTCAGATGAAGCACAGGACCTGAGGATGGCTGAGATGTAAGAGGCCAGAAGCTCAGGCAGAAAGTCTATAAAATGATCATGACACACTATTCCGTTCTGCTGGCTAACTGAACGCACTGACATCTGTCTTAAAGCAGTTGCTTTCCAATATGACGATTCTATGTGTTATGACACGTGGACTTCCAACTCCAGAGCTTCTTGTTAGAATTGTGTACTTTGCCAATGGTCTGAGTCAAGAAGAAAGTCTTCGAGTCAGCAAATAAGCTTCATTATAATGTTTACATAGGGTGAACAGAAAGTGGAGGGAATTTCTGTTTTGATAAGTGTAGGGGGAATTCATAGCACCAGTTTTTGTTGTTGTTGTTGTGAAAAAGCAGGTATTGGTTTTCCCCTCATGTCTAGCAAAAGTGGAGGAAGAGTGTAAGAAAATGAATATATAGAAAGATGAGGAGGCTCTTCTCAAACTCTACTGTCTAATATCCCAAGTCAAGAAGACTAGGAAAAACGTATCTAGAAAAAAAAAATTTCTAGGGAAAAAAAACCCATTATTTTAAACTTCAATAATCTTGGACTAAAACTGAAGAAAAACAAAACAAACAATAGTAGAATAGAAACAGAACATAGCGTTCGAATAGAAAATGTTGAAGCAGAAGCATAACTGTGAAACCACTGGGACGCATTTAGCTAAAGAGCTCACACCATGCTATATTCGAAGCACGGTGATTAGATCTGCCAGCAAAGAGAACCGGAAAGGGGGACATTAGTACTGACCTATTTTGTTTGTGGTCAAATGGCCAAAGGTTTGTTTTGATGGTTCGATGGTCATGTAAAAATGTAATTGTCATAAGTAAAAATGCCTCTGGGGTTTATTTATTCACTCAGAAATAACCAATTACTATGAGACAAACATTGCTCTAGACACTGGGGAAACAGCCAGGAAGAAACAGGAAAACATCTTTCTCCCTGTAGATTTTATATTACTGTGAAGGTTTAAATCAGTGATATAAACACCTGTGTCAGACAGTGCGATTTTGAATGTCGCTGAGAAAGCATTTAAATGGAAATTAAGATTTTTGCCATTAGAGATGGCATCCTGTCAAGCAGAGTGATCAAGGCAGGGCTTTCTGAGAGATGACGCTGGCCTCAAGTCCTGGAAGTCTCTGGAGACCAAGGCTGAGTATCTGAGAGAGGAGCCTTCTAGGCAGCTGCACCAGCAAATGCAGAGGGAGAACAGGACTGCGATGTGGGGAACATGCATGCCCCGTGTGCTGTGGAGATCAAACCAGGAGGAATGGTGACCAGTGGAGGGATTTGGAGGGCATTCCATAGGTCCAGATGTTGAGGGGAAAGCCATGGAAATGCCTGGAACAGTGGACATGACTTAGCATTCTGTGGGTACCAAAGCAGGTACTGCTGCATAGCCAGTGTTTGCATAGCCTCTTCTGTATGTAACTCCAATAGTAGAACAGAGAGTACGGGGAGGACAGGAGCTCTTTAAATTTTGTCATGAATGGATAAAGATTTTTTTAAAAGTCACCTAAGTGGCTTTTTACCTATAATTAAAACAAAAACAAAAACCTCACTTTTTGGAAAAAAGAAAGGAAGGAAGGAAGGAAGGAAGGAAGGAAGGAAGGAAGGAA
>NW_026068374.1:22816-26029 GCF_014885135.2 Alexandromys fortis | reverse complement strand
CACACAAGGTACCAAAGCCAGTCAGGAATTAACCTTTCAACACTGACTGAAAGTAGCACTCTAATCTACCAGAGGATTTAGTGATAGGAGGTAAAGAAAGGTGGAAGGTTGCTCAGATGAAGCACAGGACCTGAGGATGGCTGAGATGTAAGAGGCCAGAAGCTCAGGCAGAAAGTCTATAAAATGATCATGACACACTATTCCGTTCTGCTGGCTAACTGAACGCACTGACATCTGTCTTAAAGCAGTTGCTTTCCAATATGACGATTCTATGTGTTATGACACGTGGACTTCCAACTCCAGAGCTTCTTGTTAGAATTGTGTACTTTGCCAATGGTCTGAGTCAAGAAGAAAGTCTTCGAGTCAGCAAATAAGCTTCATTATAATGTTTACATAGGGTGAACAGAAAGTGGAGGGAATTTCTGTTTTGATAAGTGTAGGGGGAATTCATAGCACCAGTTTTTGTTGTTGTTGTTGTGAAAAAGCAGGTATTGGTTTTCCCCTCATGTCTAGCAAAAGTGGAGGAAGAGTGTAAGAAAATGAATATATAGAAAGATGAGGAGGCTCTTCTCAAACTCTACTGTCTAATATCCCAAGTCAAGAAGACTAGGAAAAACGTATCTAGAAAAAAAAAATTTCTAGGGAAAAAAAACCCATTATTTTAAACTTCAATAATCTTGGACTAAAACTGAAGAAAAACAAAACAAACAATAGTAGAATAGAAACAGAACATAGCGTTCGAATAGAAAATGTTGAAGCAGAAGCATAACTGTGAAACCACTGGGACGCATTTAGCTAAAGAGCTCACACCATGCTATATTCGAAGCACGGTGATTAGATCTGCCAGCAAAGAGAACCGGAAAGGGGGACATTAGTACTGACCTATTTTGTTTGTGGTCAAATGGCCAAAGGTTTGTTTTGATGGTTCGATGGTCATGTAAAAATGTAATTGTCATAAGTAAAAATGCCTCTGGGGTTTATTTATTCACTCAGAAATAACCAATTACTATGAGACAAACATTGCTCTAGACACTGGGGAAACAGCCAGGAAGAAACAGGAAAACATCTTTCTCCCTGTAGATTTTATATTACTGTGAAGGTTTAAATCAGTGATATAAACACCTGTGTCAGACAGTGCGATTTTGAATGTCGCTGAGAAAGCATTTAAATGGAAATTAAGATTTTTGCCATTAGAGATGGCATCCTGTCAAGCAGAGTGATCAAGGCAGGGCTTTCTGAGAGATGACGCTGGCCTCAAGTCCTGGAAGTCTCTGGAGACCAAGGCTGAGTATCTGAGAGAGGAGCCTTCTAGGCAGCTGCACCAGCAAATGCAGAGGGAGAACAGGACTGCGATGTGGGGAACATGCATGCCCCGTGTGCTGTGGAGATCAAACCAGGAGGAATGGTGACCAGTGGAGGGATTTGGAGGGCATTCCATAGGTCCAGATGTTGAGGGGAAAGCCATGGAAATGCCTGGAACAGTGGACATGACTTAGCATTCTGTGGGTACCAAAGCAGGTACTGCTGCATAGCCAGTGTTTGCATAGCCTCTTCTGTATGTAACTCCAATAGTAGAACAGAGAGTACGGGGAGGACAGGAGCTCTTTAAATTTTGTCATGAATGGATAAAGATTTTTTTAAAAGTCACCTAAGTGGCTTTTTACCTATAATTAAAACAAAAACAAAAACCTCACTTTTTGGAAAAAAGAAAGGAAGGAAGGAAGGAAGGAAGGAAGGAAGGAAGGAAGGAAGGAAGGAAGGAAGGAAACAATATTTATTGCCAGTTACCACAGGCCAGATGCTATGCTCAGGAATTTAGAAATATTGTTGCCTACAGCCCTGCCTCCTGTCCAGGACACTCACGACCTACACAGCAGCAGTGGTAAACCACTGGCCGTATCCTCAAGTCTAACACACTGCTTCCTTCCATGACAGCTCCGTTACCTCTCTCCATACAGCCCTGCTCACTGTCCACAGAAGGTTGCTTCCAGACCTCTGCATGCATGCTGGTCCCTTACACAAAATGTAGTCCTTATAAATAACCTGCTTGCATATTGCTGCGTACTTCAGGTAATCTGTAGATACTGACAGCACCGAGGATGCTTTCAGAACCATGGGAATGGCTGCTGTGGAGTATTTGTTAGAGACTAAAGATGGAGAAAGGAAATGTGCTTTCCACACAGAAGCAGCCTTCTGTGTGTGACTATCTCCGTCTGTAGCTAGCTGGGTCTACAGATACCACTCCAAACACATGTTACACTGTCTGTGTCTCTTCTGGAACACCTTTGTTCTTCTCTCTCTCTTCACCCCTTCCTTTTATTCTTTCTCCAGAGGAAAGTTTGAAAAGGAACTAACTCATCTAAGTGACTGTCCTGTCTCAATGCTGGTCTAGAGACTAGAGACAGTTCGTCCTTGTCGTCAGTCTGGGTTAAACTGTTCAGTTGTCTGGGACAATGGAAAATAAAATAAAATAAAATATATCTAGAAGAGGTAGAATTGGATATATAAACAATTCTGGAAAATACAATGAATAATAAAAGACAATATAATAAATAACAGCACATCTGATTCTAAACATTTAACATGAACTCAAAACATGTATTCATTTACATTAACATTTATATTACAATTATATTAATATGTAGAAAGATATAAAGCCAACAGGAAATATATGTAAATCATAAATCAAAAAGTACTTTGTAAAAATAAGGAAATCTTAGGCAGGTATGTGGTTCATAACTATGATACCAATCAGAACCTGGGAGGTGGAGGCAGAATATCAGGAGTTCAAGGCCATTCTCAACAAGGCAGAGTTAGAGGTCAACATGGACGACAGGACACCCTATAAAGTACAGTAAAAAGGCAACTAGTAAAGTTTTCTTAGAATTTATAAGAACATTATAAATGTAGATGCTAGAGAGCAAATAACAGCTATCTGGTATTTTAATTAAATTAGAGTGATAGAAGCTAGCTAATGGTTCTCCACAGTATTTTCATAAATAAACCAAAACGATTGTTACTATGTTTCATATGACACCCATGCTTTTAAAGTTGTCTAAAGTCAAAAGATACTGTCCAAATCATGATACTTTATGAACACATTTATAACTTGATGTATTTGAACTTCTGATATACATAAGATATTTATTGTGTAGTAACTGCTATGGTCACCAAGAAAAGCACAGATACAGGACCTGGTATTTCACTGATGCA
>NW_026068374.1:10775-17371 GCF_014885135.2 Alexandromys fortis | reverse complement strand
CACACAAGGTACCAAAGCCAGTCAGGAATTAACCTTTCAACACTGACTGAAAGTAGCACTCTAATCTACCAGAGGATTTAGTGATAGGAGGTAAAGAAAGGTGGAAGGTTGCTCAGATGAAGCACAGGACCTGAGGATGGCTGAGATGTAAGAGGCCAGAAGCTCAGGCAGAAAGTCTATAAAATGATCATGACACACTATTCCGTTCTGCTGGCTAACTGAACGCACTGACATCTGTCTTAAAGCAGTTGCTTTCCAATATGACGATTCTATGTGTTATGACACGTGGACTTCCAACTCCAGAGCTTCTTGTTAGAATTGTGTACTTTGCCAATGGTCTGAGTCAAGAAGAAAGTCTTCGAGTCAGCAAATAAGCTTCATTATAATGTTTACATAGGGTGAACAGAAAGTGGAGGGAATTTCTGTTTTGATAAGTGTAGGGGGAATTCATAGCACCAGTTTTTGTTGTTGTTGTTGTGAAAAAGCAGGTATTGGTTTTCCCCTCATGTCTAGCAAAAGTGGAGGAAGAGTGTAAGAAAATGAATATATAGAAAGATGAGGAGGCTCTTCTCAAACTCTACTGTCTAATATCCCAAGTCAAGAAGACTAGGAAAAACGTATCTAGAAAAAAAAAATTTCTAGGGAAAAAAAACCCATTATTTTAAACTTCAATAATCTTGGACTAAAACTGAAGAAAAACAAAACAAACAATAGTAGAATAGAAACAGAACATAGCGTTCGAATAGAAAATGTTGAAGCAGAAGCATAACTGTGAAACCACTGGGACGCATTTAGCTAAAGAGCTCACACCATGCTATATTCGAAGCACGGTGATTAGATCTGCCAGCAAAGAGAACCGGAAAGGGGGACATTAGTACTGACCTATTTTGTTTGTGGTCAAATGGCCAAAGGTTTGTTTTGATGGTTCGATGGTCATGTAAAAATGTAATTGTCATAAGTAAAAATGCCTCTGGGGTTTATTTATTCACTCAGAAATAACCAATTACTATGAGACAAACATTGCTCTAGACACTGGGGAAACAGCCAGGAAGAAACAGGAAAACATCTTTCTCCCTGTAGATTTTATATTACTGTGAAGGTTTAAATCAGTGATATAAACACCTGTGTCAGACAGTGCGATTTTGAATGTCGCTGAGAAAGCATTTAAATGGAAATTAAGATTTTTGCCATTAGAGATGGCATCCTGTCAAGCAGAGTGATCAAGGCAGGGCTTTCTGAGAGATGACGCTGGCCTCAAGTCCTGGAAGTCTCTGGAGACCAAGGCTGAGTATCTGAGAGAGGAGCCTTCTAGGCAGCTGCACCAGCAAATGCAGAGGGAGAACAGGACTGCGATGTGGGGAACATGCATGCCCCGTGTGCTGTGGAGATCAAACCAGGAGGAATGGTGACCAGTGGAGGGATTTGGAGGGCATTCCATAGGTCCAGATGTTGAGGGGAAAGCCATGGAAATGCCTGGAACAGTGGACATGACTTAGCATTCTGTGGGTACCAAAGCAGGTACTGCTGCATAGCCAGTGTTTGCATAGCCTCTTCTGTATGTAACTCCAATAGTAGAACAGAGAGTACGGGGAGGACAGGAGCTCTTTAAATTTTGTCATGAATGGATAAAGATTTTTTTAAAAGTCACCTAAGTGGCTTTTTACCTATAATTAAAACAAAAACAAAAACCTCACTTTTTGGAAAAAAGAAAGGAAGGAAGGAAGGAAGGAAGGAAGGAAGGAAGGAAGGAAGGAAGGAAGGAAGGAAACAATATTTATTGCCAGTTACCACAGGCCAGATGCTATGCTCAGGAATTTAGAAATATTGTTGCCTACAGCCCTGCCTCCTGTCCAGGACACTCACGACCTACACAGCAGCAGTGGTAAACCACTGGCCGTATCCTCAAGTCTAACACACTGCTTCCTTCCATGACAGCTCCGTTACCTCTCTCCATACAGCCCTGCTCACTGTCCACAGAAGGTTGCTTCCAGACCTCTGCATGCATGCTGGTCCTTTACACAAAATGTAGTCCTTATAAATAACCTGCTTGCATATTGCTGCGTACTTCAGGTAATCTGTAGATACTGACAGCACCGAGGATGCTTTCAGAACCATGGGAATGGCTGCTGTGGAGTATTTGTTAGAGACTAAAGATGGAGAAAGGAAATGTGCTTTCCACACAGAAGCAGCCTTCTGTGTGTGACTATCTCCGTCTGTAGCTAGCTGGGTCTACAGATACCACTCCAAACACATGTTACACTGTCTGTGTCTCTTCTGGAACACCTTTGTTCTTCTCTCTCTCTTCACCCCTTCCTTTTATTCTTTCTCCAGAGGAAAGTTTGAAAAGGAACTAACTCATCTAAGTGACTGTCCTGTCTCAATGCTGGTCTAGAGACTAGAGACAGTTCGTCCTTGTCGTCAGTCTGGGTTAAACTGTTCAGTTGTCTGGGACAATGGAAAATAAAATAAAATAAAATATATCTAGAAGAGGTAGAATTGGATATATAAACAATTCTGGAAAATACAATGAATAATAAAAGACAATATAATAAATAACAGCACATCTGATTCTAAACATTTAACATGAACTCAAAACATGTATTCATTTACATTAACATTTATATTACAATTATATTAATATGTAGAAAGATATAAAGCCAACAGGAAATATATGTAAATCATAAATCAAAAAGTACTTTGTAAAAATAAGGAAATCTTAGGCAGGTATGTGGTTCATAACTATGATACCAACCAGAACCTGGGAGGTGGAGGCAGAATATCAGGAGTTCAAGGCCATTCTCAACAAGGCAGAGTTAGAGGTCAACATGGACGACAGGACACCCTATAAAGTACAGTAAAAAGGCAACTAGTAAAGTTTTCTTAGAATTTATAAGAACATTATAAATGTAGATGCTAGAGAGCAAATAACAGCTATCTGGTATTTTAATTAAATTAGAGTGATAGAAGCTAGCTAATGGTTCTCCACAGTATTTTCATAAATAAACCAAAACGATTGTTACTATGTTTCATATGACACCCATGCTTTTAAAGTTGTCTAAAGTCAAAAGATACTGTCCAAATCATGATACTTTATGAACACATTTATAACTTGATGTATTTGAACTTCTGATATACATAAGATATTTATTGTGTAGTAACTGCTATGGTCACCAAGAAAAGCACAGATACAGGACCTGGTATTTCACTGATGCAGTATTGTATATGCATGTGTTATAGCACAGAACCCCCTTTATCAACCGTTTCAATCTGGTGCACTTGCATAATTTGTAGTCAACAAATTGATAAATATTAATCCAATGATTGAATAGAAAATTCCAGGAAGAAGTAACTCTGTGTCTTGAGCTGGACATTGTTGTGTAGAGCACAGTGAGCTCTCCCACCGTCTTGGTCAAGGCATGAGTCACTCCTCACCACCTTCGTCACGGCTCTTCTTGGTTGTCAACTTATGTCTGCAGTGAACTAATCCAGAAATGAGGGCACGTTTGTGATCCAGATGTTAGGGCAGGAAGACATCTGGCCCTTAAGGCTGGATGACACATGCCTTTAATTCAGACCTGGAGACTGGAAGGCACACCTTTAATCTGGGCCACACCTTCTGTTGGAAGCCCATAGAAGGACAATGGAAGAAGGATGGTGGGGGAAGGGTGTCTTCACCTGCTGGCCCCCACCCCCACCAGCACATTCATCTCCTTCTTTGAGATCCCAGCAGAGCAGCTGAGACACCAGCCTTGCTGGACTCAGCAGCTGCTAGAGTCGAGCTCTCCATTCATAGCCATTGTCCTCCCAGTGAATTCATATATATCTGGAGAGAGAGAGAGAGATTCATTCTGTAAATTCTGTGACCCTAGGTAACCCTGAATAGTATAGCCTGCCAATCACCCAGCCTAGTGCTCAAATACCTCTCATTATATTGAATACTGGCCTCAAGTTGTGAACTCTCTGAACGCTGGCAACACTCCTGCCTCAAAGAGAAGCCACACTTACTTCCTTTACATGAAAAGGTGGAAACACTCCATTTAAGGGAAGGGAAAAAGAGAAAAATAAAACAGATTTTTCGAGTACATAGCAAGCTGTGAAAGGCACAGCATGTCCTCAGTTAAGATGGAAAACTCCATTGTGTTTGCATGTGTGAAGCAATATTCATAGAGATGGCGTCTAACCACAGTTCAGCTCTCCATTAAGAGTTGGAGAGCTCGACCTGTGCAGATAAGTGGAGAATAATGTAGTTAAAATCCTGGAAACAAGACGGCAGCCAAGGCCACTGGGGTCTGCTTAGAGTTCCAGACCAGCCAGGGCAGCATATTGAAACACTGTCCAGAACAAACAAACCGTACAGGTACCTAAACTTTATTCCAAGATGGAGAAGATCATTACAGACAACAGTGAAGCAGGCCCCATGTTAAATAATAGAATTGCTATACATCACCAGTGCAAAGGTGGTACCTAGCACAAAACTGAGGGGTGTGTGTGTGTGTGTGTGTGTGTGTGTGTGTGTGTGTACTTCATATAAATGAAGATACTCCTTCTTGAAGGAATTGCTGGCTCATTCCCATAGCAGAACACATACTTTACTTTTGTACAACACTCACTCAGCAATTTTCTAGACATCTTCTTCATCAATTAAGTTTGACCTTCCTATCAACCATTTGACCCAATTGTGGAATTCGTAGTAAGGAGGCTAAGAAAGGCTCTTTTCTGCACCCCACCCTCAACATGAATCCAATTGTTCATTTTGGTCAAACTACCTCCTTGATTGCAAACACTCTCAACTAGATTAAAAGTGTGTTTTCTTTAACTTCTCAGACAGCTGCCGATGCCCACGCTGGCATCGGTTGGCTCTGAAACTCAGCTGTGTTGGGTTGATCCTTCTTGTCCTGACTGTGATTGGTCTCGGTGTCTTAGGTAAGTGAGACAAAAGCTTTTACCTTAGAATTCTCTCTCTAGCCTGGCAGTGGTGACACAGGACTTTAATCCCAGCATTCTGGAGGCAGAGGTAGGAAGATCTTTGTGAGTTCATAGGCCAGCCTGGTCTACAGAGCGAGTGCCAAGACAGCTAAGGCTACACAGAGAAACCATGCCTTGAAAAACAAAACAAAACAAAATCTTCCTCTAGTTCCACCATAAGTATTTTGGTTTCTTCACATGAGCTGGCCACCTTGAGCCTGGGAGAGGAACAATGACGGGCAGTTACAGGACAATATCCCCTTTTGCATTTCTCCTGTTTTGGAGAATCACTATGGAGATGACGCATGTGCACATAGAACTCTAAAAAAAGTCACAAGTGTGACAAGATAACAATAACAATGAAAACCACAATGCCTACATATGAGTTTATTAGGTGTCTGCCGAACTCCAGAAGATAGCCAGCAACCTTATGCTTGGTGTGGGTGTGAGCATCCTCACACCACAGGGATGAAGTTCAGAGGTGGGAGAGGTGCACGCGCTTCACAATGCCCTTAGAAGCTGGCCGGGCAGCAGGAACAAGAGGCTCTGCTCCCTACAACATTTAGATGTGGTGTAACCAACAGCAGTGTGAACCTGTGTGTTCTGTGCTCTTCTGGTTCTCTATTTGCTCTGTCTCCAAAGTGGTCCCCTGTTAACACGTCGCTAATACATTGTCTCCTGTCCATACTCAAGCTTGTTGAGTTGACTTCGTTTCCTGAAGTGATAGATATAATATCGATTCTATTGTATGTAGAATGTACATTTCACCTTCTTCCTATGTTTTCTATCTACCGTTATTACAAAATACGCCAGTAGGAAAAGGCGTTCAAGAGAACAAGACGAAAGCAACAGTCGAAAAATGCAATGTGAACGTTTCAGAGAGCAGTACGAAGGCAACAGGTAATTTTGACTTCCTGATTTTGATCAATATCACATTACCTTTCATCAAGGCTCACATCATGGCGGGTCTTATGTTTGAGAAAATGGAAGCATAAAGGTCAGGCGGTTGTGGTGCACGCCTTTAATCCCAGGATTCAGGAAGCAGCAGCAAGCAGATCTCTGTGAGTTCGAGGTCAGCCTGGTCTAGAAGAGCTAGTTCCAAGACAGGAACCAAAAGCCACAGAGAAACCCTGTCTCGAATATAAAAAAAAAGAAAAAAAGAGAAAAATGGAAGCATAAAAAGGTTAAGAACTTGTCAAAAGTCATGTGATTGCTAAGTGATGCCGTTGGAAACTGAAGATGTGATCTTGAAATCTAGCACCTTGGCCTCCTGACCATGCTGCCTCAGCCTGATAGCACAGCTGGTTACTACAGATGAACAGCAACTTAAATAGTAAAATATGGAGCTGAAGAGACAGCTCAGTGGTTAAGAGTGTTTGTCTGCAAGCGTGGAGACTGATATTACAACCCCAGCCTCCATGTAATAAACACCCCAGGTCAAGCACTGGGACCTTCTTGCTTTCAGTTTTGGAAAAATCAGTATTAGTTTCACATTCAATAAGAGACTCTGCTTCTAAAGAATAGGTGGAGAGGGATAAAGGCAGACATCTTACATCCTTCTCTGGCCTCCGCACGTGCATAGGCACATGTACTTGTACACACATGCAAGTAAACCACACACACACACACAC
>NW_026068374.1:0-7073 GCF_014885135.2 Alexandromys fortis | reverse complement strand
AATCCAATCAGAACAGAGAGTGGTTGGTTACTTCCATAATAGTCTTGCCACTATGGCTTCAGTGGTTTAAGAAGGTTGTTACTGTAGTCTGTGGGATCCACAGCTAAGTTGGACATTGATGACTCTTCTTACCCAGAAGCTTGTATAACACTTGTGTGTATGTGTGTGCATGTGCACACACACATGCGCATGTATGTGATGTAACATGCTTATTTTATTGTGATCACAGTGATAATAAAATTGAAAGACACATGAAGAGTATGGATTAAGCTCAGTCCAACTGTCTTTTTTACCCTGAGTATAAAATGATGCTTTGATTATATGACAGCCATCAGGTAAGCCCAGAGCCTGCTGACCTACAGGAGAAAAAACATTGGTTAAGTTCTGCTTTTGTTTTAGCTTCGACCCTGGTTTTCAGATAAGGAAAAAGTAACCATTTTCCCTGCATGATTATTTGAGGAATTAATAAAATAATGTTAGAGGTTTCCCAAGGCCTGGTAGGCAAAGTCCTAGGAAGCCTCAAAGACATTTTGAACAGATCAGTCCTAAAAACATCATCTTCAAAACTGAATAAAACCTCGAAACATGGAAGAAATAAGACAAAGGAACCTTTACAGTAGATGGAGTCTCTGGTATGACTAGCATCCAGGCAGCTGGGTGAGAGCGATTTCTCTCTCAGACCCAAAGGGCTCCATGAAAAAATGATCAAAGGAAAGAGGGCATCTGGGAGGAAGTCCTGCCCACTGTCACTCACCCCCTTTTGTTTACCATAAGTCAGTGCATTTTGAACTCATCTCGTCCCTACAGTTAACTCGAATTTTATCTGCACTGTGTTTGAATTCTTGTTTGTTTCACACCTGCAGTATACCATAGGAGCCAAGGGAGCCATGTATGAGAACTAAATCAAATACTCCCAGGGAATAAAGGGACCACGATGGTCACACAGTCTTAGCCTCTTCCCTCTGTGGACGCTGAGAGTCTGTAGAGCCACTGAGCACCCGCTGTGTTTACTGTTGTCACATTTTTATGTATACATGAGCTTCTTCCCCAAACATTGGCTGGTTACAGCCTGTATATTTAGGAGACCGAACCTCAGCAAATTGAGGCGGCTTTTTTTCCTTCTATGTGATGTTACCAGTAGAATAATATTCAAGTGTGTTTCAAAACCTTCTCCTTTTTATATCATATGAATGTTATTATTATTATCATTATTTGATGCATGAATTCTTCTCCAGTCATAAGTAAAGTTGAAAAATATGCTGGAGAGTTGTTCACGCAAACCTGTTTCTTTAATGTTGGTTCATGTTGTTATTCTAGATTTCCTATGACTAAGAACTATGTATTCTACAGTCTTTAGAAGTCCAGAGGAAAATATGGCCAACTCAAGATAACTATGAGAAAATCCTAAACACTAAGAGTGGCTGTTCTCTTCCTCCTCAGATTGAACATCATAGGCGATGCTATAAGAGACAGCTGTGTTGCCATCTCAAAGGACAGAGTGGTTTCTGAGAACTGTGATTCAGAAAACAAGTGGATCTGCCAGAAGGAACTAAAACATCTCTGAAAACACATGTAACAACTCCTGACTGCGAATCCTGTCTCAATTACTTTACCATACAGATCTCTGCCCTCTCTCTGTCTAGGCTGCCGGCCCTCCCAGTGTACAGCAAATTGCTGTGATTCTTCCAGATGCCCCTGTCCGGTTTCTTTATTCTGTAAAGGAGACAAGATGCTCATGTGCCCTTCTAAGAGAGTTGTTCTGTGGAAAGAAGCCCATGCAAGCTGAGGGGCATTGGATTCTAGCCCTGGAGTCTGTGTGACCTTCGCTGGTCTCTGTTCCTGAGATCACCTGCAGAAAACTGCAGAGTCCTCTTCTCTCCATCCCCTCGGCCAAGCCAGCACACTCTGTGCTTGACTAAGCCCAGAAGCCATGGCTAAGGGATTTGGGGAAAGGCCTGACAGTGGTTTGAATGGCACCTACAAAAGCCTAGGTAAACTGAACTCTGGTCATGTGACGTCCCCACCAGGACATGATGCACCAGCAGACCCTGAGCCAATGCTGGCATCTTGGTGTTGGGTTTCACAGCTCCAGAATTGGCAGAGATGAGCTTCTTCCTTACCAGAGAGACAATCAAAGGGACTACGGCTGTGTCTTGGTTGCTGTGTCTCCTGATGTTGCAATGCCGCTTTGTGGACAGAGACCGTTGAATATGCAGCTGGGCTTCTCCTGCCTTGTAAAACACTAACACTCCAGGGCACTTTCCCAATGACCATAGATGCCACCAACAATTGTGCTAATGAGCAGGCAAGGGATAACTGTGCAGACATCTTGGCCCTGGAACAATTTCAGCAGAGTAAGATAAATGAAGCTGGCTCCCAAAGGGAGGAACTTGATATTGGTGTAAGAGAGAGGTGACCATGAGGAGCATGAAAAACCTCCACCATGTAGAGCCCAGGGGGATGCCACCCACCTCCAGTCTTGCCTGCTTTGACATTGTTCTGGAGTTTGTTATTGCTTTGAGTTCCTTTGCTTTGCTAAATAAACTTGAACCTAAACTGTATCTTAGCTGACTTCTTTCTGTGGAAAGACAAAAGAGGAGAAATTTTTACCCGGTGTGTTAGTTAACCTTTTACCAACCTGACACAAGCCAGGCTCATCTGTGCGGAGTGAAACTCAGTTAAGAAAACACCTCCATGAAACTGGAGTGTAAGCTAGCCTGCCTGGCATTTTCTTGATTAATGATTGATATGACAGGACCCCCACTGTAGGNTGCCAATACCAAGCTGTTTTCAATACTGTAGCTCTGTAATAGAGTTTGAAGTCAGAGATGGTAATGCCTCCAGACGTTTCTTTATTGTATAAGATTGTTTTGGCTATCCTGGTTTTTTTGTTTTTCCATATAAAGTTGATTATTGTCTTCTCCAGATCTGTGAAGAATTTTGATGGCATTTTGATGGGGATTGCATTGAATCTATATATTGCTTTAGGTAGAGAATGTTATTATTATTGTCATTATTTGTTGCATGAATTCTTCTCCAGTCATAAGTAAAGTTGAAAAATATGCTGGAGAGTTGTTCACGCAAACCTGTTTCTTTAATGTTGGTTCATGTTGTTATTCTAGATTTCCTATGACTAAGAACTATGTATTCTACAGTCTTTAGAAGTCCAGAGGAAAATATGGCCAACTCAAGATAACTATGAGAAAATCCTAAACACTAAGAGTGGCTGTTCTCTTCCTCCTCAGATTGAACATCATAGGCGATGCTATAAGAGACAGCTGTGTTGCCATCTCAAAGGACAGAGTGGTTTCTGAGAACTGTGATTCAGAAAACAAGTGGATCTGCCAGAAGGAACTAAAACATCTCTGAAAACACATGTAACAACTCCTGACTGCGAATCCTGTCTCGATTACTTTACCATACAGATCTCTGCCCTCTCTCTGTCTAGGCTGCCGGCCCTCCCAGTGTACAGCAAATTGCTGTGATTCTTCCAGATGCCCCTGTCCGGTTTCTTTATTCTGTAAAGGAGACAAGATGCTCATGTGCCCTTCTAAGAGAGTTGTTCTGTGGAAAGAAGCCCATGCAAGCTGAGGGGCATTGGATTCTAGCCCTGGAGTCTGTGTGACCTTCGCTGGTCTCTGTTCCTGAGATCACCTGCAGAAAACTGCAGAGTCCTCTTCTCTCCATCCCCTCGGCCAAGCCAGCACACTCTGTGCTTGACTAAGCCCAGAAGCCATGGCTAAGGGATTTGGGGAAAGGCCTGACAGTGGTTTGAATGGCACCTACAAAAGCCTAGGTAAACTGAACTCTGGTCATGTGACGTCCCCACCAGGACATGATGCACCAGCAGACCCTGAGCCAATGCTGGCATCTTGGTGTTGGGTTTCACAGCTCCAGAATTGGCAGAGATGAGCTTCTTCCTTACCAGAGAGGCAATCAAAGGGACTACGGCTGTGTCTTGGTTGCTGTGTCTCCTGATGTTGCAATGCCGCTTTGTGGACAGAGACCGTTGAATATGCAGCTGGGCTTCTCCTGCCTTGTAAGACACTAACACTCCAGGGCACTTTCCCAATGACCATAGATGCCACCAACAATTGTGCTAATGAGCAGGCAAGGGATAACTGTGCAGACATCTTGGCCCTGGAACAATTTCAGCAGAGTAAGATAAATGAAGCTGGCTCCCAAAGGGAGGAACTTGATATTGGTGTAAGAGAGAGGTGACCATGAGGAGCATTAAAAACCTCCACCATGTAGAGCCTAGTTTGCTGCCAGCCACCTTCTGTCTTGCCTGCTTTGACATTGTTCTGGAGTTTGTTATTGCTTTGAGTTCCTTTGCTTTGCTAAATAAACTTGAACCTAAACTGTATCTTAGCTGACTTCTTTCTGTGGAAAGACAAAAGAGGAGAAATTTTTACCCGGTGTGTTAGTTAACCTTTTACCAACCTGACACAAGCCAGGCTCATCTGTGCGGAGTGAAACTCAGTTAAGAAAACACCTCCATGAAACTGGAGTGTAAGCTAGCCTGCCTGGCATTTTCTTGATTAATGATTGATATGACAGGACCCCCACTGTAGGTGATGATGTAACCCCCTGAGAAGGTGATCCTGCATAGTATAAGAAGGCAAACCCAGTAAGCCTGGAGGAACAAGTCAGTAAGCAGCCCACATCCTTGGCTTCTACTTCAGTTCCTGTGTCCAGATTCCTGCCCTGAGTTCTTCACCTGACTTTCCTTCCAAGGCTTACTGTAAACTATAAACTGATACAAACCCTTTCGTTCCCAACTTGCTTTTGGACATGGTGATTATCATAGGAACAAAAACCTGACTAAGATACCCAGTGATGAAATGGTCCACATGAGATAGTTCCTAACAAGCATGAACGTGGGGCAGGAGACATGGCTCAGAGGTTAGAGGTCTGGGGTTAAATTCCCAGCAACCACATAATGAGATCTGGCACCCTCTTCTGGCCTGCAGGCATACATGCAGGTACAATAAGTAAATCTTAAAAAAAAAAAAAAAGGAAAGAAAAACTAATTAAACGATTTAGAACCTTTGTTAATAGCCATGCAGAATGGACTCACACCTCTTGGTGCCTGAGCTCAGGAGTACAGCATGTAAAAAGACAAAACTATAATTACATCAGTGTTGGGGAGGGGTATATAAGTGGTGAGGAATTTAGAGTTGCCTAGTAACATCTTCATTGTTTATGAGGCTAGTCTGCATCTCCAGACACAATACATCCCAATCATAGTCAAGTGGACAGCCCCAGAGGCGTCAACACTGTGAATGTGACTGTTGAAGGTTTAAGGCTGAGGAGTGACCAGGCAGGCAGAAAGTAATGTTGGGACAGCATGGTGTTACCTGTGTCTTTTCAGTAATGCGAGGACAGAGTCAGAGCACAAATCTGAAGGAAATAGTCCCATAAATTATCATTTGCACTCTCACCTGGTACTGGTAACAACTTGGCATGGTATTGGCGACAACTTCATGGCGCTGTTCATGACAGCTGAGTCCTTCCTGATGGCTCCTGAGTCATCTCTCACACAGATATTACATATGAAATCAAGTGACCCTCAAGGCACATTGGATGGAATGTTTTCCCATGACCCCAAATAGTTAGATTTCCTGTCTCCATCACTTCCGCTGCAGCCTTAATTTACTATTGGATCAGATCCTACTGAGATCATCTCTGAACTCCAGCTATGGAGGTGAAATTCCACCAGGAAGGACTGTGAAGCCTCAGGTCTAATTTAGATGCCACAGGCAGCCACTGAGCCCTGTCAGATCGGAGTCAGTGTTTGTCCACAGAAACTATTTGCACCTCTACGTCACATCCAGAGGATGTAATTCCAAGCCCGCCTCCTGTCAATTATAAAACAAAACAGAGATGAGTGCTCATGAGGATACCGAGAAAAGATCAAGTGCCTATACTGGTGGGGATAAAAGCTGTCATGGCCGTTCTGCACAACAGCAAGGGAGTCCTCAAAAATTCGAGACACATCCACTTTACTGTCACACAATCTCATTCTGTGCCTATGTCCTAATAAAAGAAAAACTGTGAAATGGTTTACTTTTAATTTTCAAGTATAGGGGACAGAAAAGGAAGAGATAAGGGGATTTAATTAGTTAGTAGTTACTAGTTCAAAGATGGCCTTCAGATCATCCTGCCTCTGCGGTTCTAGTGCTGGGATTAAAGGTGGGGTCCCTACACCTGGCCCCAGCACGTCATTTTGTGTCTTGTTACTGTTTTGTGAATCCTGCCAGGGCCCCTGCCTTCTAAGGCATCTTTGCACATTTCATTTCCTAGATCCAGCAATGGAAGACATTGTCTTAGTTTACTTTCACACGGGAGTGTTTGTAGTAATATGTATGGCGGGGCTGCATCTCCAGCACCCTGGCCGCTTGGCTAGCTCAGTCGGTAGAGCATGAGACTCTTAATCTCAGGGTCGTGGGTTCGAGCCAATGTTGGGCGCCATTCTGTAGTAATATGACCGGCGGGCTGCATCCTCAGCACCGCGGCCGCTTGGCTAGCTTATGCCTTGAAATAACAACACACCAATTGTATTCTTTTAAACACTGCTTGGCCCATTATCTCTAGCCCTTACTGGCTAATTCTGATATCCCGATCAACCCATCTCTAATAAACTGTGTAGCTCCGGTCTTACCGGGAAAGATTCAGCATGTCTGACCTGGCGGCTTTCTTCATCGCATGCGTCTGCCTGGGAGAGAGGAGCATGGCTTCTCTGAGCTCACTTCCTCTTACTCCCAGCATTCTGTTCTGTTTACTCTACCCACCTATGTTCTAACCTATGAGGACCAAGCAGTTTTTTAATTATAATTAACCAATAACCTTCCTCCATCAAGTGTTAGCTCATAAATTCAAAGGGGAGTCTTTCGCCATCTTCCATCCATAATGAGCAACTGCAACTTTGAATGTGTAGCACATGGGGAGAAATTTCACTTTTACCACCTGGTGGAAACTTCGCAACCCCTGTGCTGAAATACAGTCATAAAACGATTGATGTTTCAATCCAGAATCTTTGGAGGGATTTGTTCAGCAATAGATAGTGCTTT
>NW_026068373.1:147608-150658 GCF_014885135.2 Alexandromys fortis | reverse complement strand
AAAAAAAAACATACGAAAATCTATCAATGTAATCCATCATATAAATAAAGTGAAAGAAAAAGAAACATGGTCATTTCATTAGATGCTGAAAAAGTATTTGGCAAAATTTGACATCTCTTTATGATAAAAGTCTTGGTGAGACTAGGGATACAAGTGTCGTACATAAATATATTAAAAGCTATATAGAGCAAGCTGACAGCTAACATCAAATTAAACGGAGAGAAACTCAAAGCCATCCTACTAAACTCAGGAACACGACAGGGCTGTCCACTCTCGCCATACTTCTTCAATATAGTGCTTGAATTTCTATCAATAGCAATAAGACCACATAAGGGGATCAAGGGGATTCGAATTGGAAAGGAAGAAGTTTAACTTTCTTTATTTGCAGATGATATAATAGTGTACATAAGTGACCCCCAAAACTCCACCAAAGAACTTTTACAGCTGATAAATACCTTTAGTAATGTGGCAGGATACAAGATCAACTCCAAAAAATCAGTCGCCCTCTTATACACAAAGGATATGGAAGCAGAGAGGGAAATCAGGGAAGCTTCACCTTTCACAATAGCCACAAACAGCATAAAATATCTTGGGGTAACTCTAACCAAGGAAGTGAAAGATCTATTTGACAAGAACTTTAAAGCATTGAAGAAAGAAATTGAAGAGGATACCAGAAAATGGAAGGATCTCCCTTGCTCTTGGATTGGGAGGATCAACATAGTAAAAATGGCAATTCTACCAAAGGCAATTTATAGATTCAATGCAATTCCCATCAAGGTCCCATCAAAATTCTTCACAGATCTTGAGAGGACAATAATCAACTTTATATGGAAAAATAAAAAAAAACCCAGGATAGCCAAAACAATCTTATACAATAAAGGATCTTCTGGAGGCATTACCATCCCTGACTTCAAACTCTATTACAGAGCTACAGTAATGAAAACAGTGTGTTACTGGCGTAAAAACAGAGAAGTCGACCAATGGAATCGCATAGAAGACCTGAATGTTAACCCACAAACATAAGATCACCTGATTTTCGATAAAGGAGCTAAAAGTATACAATGGAAGAATGAAAGCATCTTCAACAAATGGTGCTGGCACAACTGGATGTCAACCTGTAGAAGAATGAAAATAGACCCATATCTATCACCTTGTACAAAACTCATGTGCAAATGGATCAAAGACCTCAATATCAGTCCAAACACACTGAACCTGATAGAAGAGAAATTGGGAAGTACCCTACAACAGATGGGCACAGGAGATCACTTACTATGTATAAGCCCAGCAGCACAAATGCTAAGGGCAACATTGAATAAATGGGACCTACTAAAGCTGAGAAGCTTCTGTAAATCAAAGAACACTGTCAATAAGACAAAAAGGCAACATGCTGACTGAGAGAAGATCTTCACCAACCCCACAACAGACAAAGGTCTGATCTCCAAAATATATAGAGAACTCAAGAAACTAGACTTTAGAATGCTAATTAACCCAATTAAAAATGGGGCACTGAACTGAACAGAGAATTCTCAACAGAAGAAGTTCAAATGGCCAAAAGACACTTAAGGTCATGCTCAACCTCCTTTGCAGTCGGGGAAATGCAAATCAAAACAACTTTGAGATATCATCTTACACCTGTAAGAATGGCTAAAATCATAAACAACAATGATAGCCTTTGCTGGAGAGGATGTGGAGGAAGGGGTACCCTCATCCATTGCTGGTGGGAATGCAATCTTGTGCAACTACTTTGGAAATCAGTGTTTTGATTTCTGAGGAAATTCGGGATCAACCTACCCCTGGACCCAGTAATACCACTCTCGGTAATATACCCAAGAGATACCCTATCATATGACAAAAGCATTTGTTCAACTATGTTCATAGCAGTATTATTTGTAATAGCCAGAACCTGGAAACAACCTAGATGCCCTTCAATGGAAGAATGGATGAAGAAAGTGTGGAACATATACACATTCGAGTACTATGCTGCAGTAAAAAAACAATGACTTCTCGAATTTTGCATGCAAATGGATGGAAATAGAAAACATTATCCTGAGTGAGGTATCCCAGAACCAAAAAGATGAACATGGGATGTACTCACTCATAATTGGTTTCTAGTCATAAATAAAGGTCACGGAGTGTATGCCTGGTGAACTTAAAGAAGCTAAATAAGAAGGTGAACCCAAGGAAAATCATATAGTTATCCTCTTGGCTATGGGAAGTAGACAAAATTGCTGGGGAGAAAATTAAGATCTTTGAAGTAGGGTGGGTTGGGGATAAGGGGGGACGGGGAGAGAAAAGTGAGAAGGGGAGGATTGGGGGAACTAGGGGAAACAGGAAGTTTGGGATAAAGGAAGGTTGGATAGGGGAGCAGGGAAGCACATATCTTAGTTAAGGGAGCCACCTTAGGGTTGGCAAGAGATTTGAAACTAGAGTGGCTCCCAGGTGTCCAAAGCAATGTCCCCAGTTAGTCCTTTTGGAAGCTGAGGATAGGGAACCGGAAATGACCCTATCCTATAGCAATACTGATGAATATCTCCCATATCACCATAGAACCTTCCTCTGGTGATGGATGGAGATAGAGACAGAGACCCACACTGGAGCACTGGACTGAGCTCCCAAGGTCCCAATGAGGAGCGGATGGAGGGAGAACACGAGCAAGGATTTCAGGACCAAGAGGGGTGCACCCACCCACCTAGACAGTGGGGCTGATCTATTTGGAGCTCACCAAGGCCAGCTGAACTGTGACTAAAAAAGCATGGGATAAAACCGGACTCTCTGATCATGGCAAACAATGAGGGCTGATGAGAACCCAAGGACAATGGCATGGGGTTTTGATCCTACTTCATGTTCTGGCTTGGTGGGAGCCTAGCCAGTTTGGATGTTCACCTTCCTAGACATGGACGGAGGGGGGAGGACCTTGGACTTTCCACAGGACAGGGAACCCTGACTGCTCTTTGGACTGGAGAGGGAGGGGAGAGGAATTTCGGAAGGGGGAGAGGAGTGGGGGGAGGGGAAGAGGAGTAGGGGGAGGAGGAGAGGAGTGGGAGGAGGGG
>NW_026068373.1:124816-141654 GCF_014885135.2 Alexandromys fortis | reverse complement strand
GGAGGCGGAAACTATTTTTTCTTTTCCTTTTCTCAATAAAAAAACGAAAATTGCCATCGAAATATGAACTGTGGTAATTAATATAGTGAAATAAAATTGATTCTAAGTCACAAAACACCCATCTAAACATTCTGGAATGCTATATAAAGGCACTGATTTGTCTCCATATATTTATTGGTTAAAATATACTAGCTGTTTATTAGACATCAGGCATGGAATAGCAATCCTTTGTCATGATTTAGTATTTATCCGGAAGTCTGTATTTTCTCTTTTATTTATTGGATTGGCTATTTATTTGAAGACTGGAGAAATAATACTGAAAATTCTTCATGCCTGAAGCGTATATTACAGTTTAAAAAAAAAAAAGTTTCCCCTAGCTAAACGCATCTCTTTCTACAATAAATGTTCAGCTACCAGCTCCTTCCCAGAGCCAAGACTAAACACGATGCCAAGGAATTCAAGCAAGGAGAAGACAGAACATTTAGTGGAGGATTTGGGGAAAGGGAGGTGAGGCATGCAGGCAATCCATCTCAGGGAAGAAAAAAAGTTCTAAGGAAAATAATCATAGTGTCTGGAGACACAGAGCAAAAGAAGAAAACAAGCAATCTCAAATAGCTCAGCTCCCTACAAAGAAGCGGACATTTTCCTCTTGACTTTCAGATCTTTATGTTGTCACCATCATTCCCACAGGGACTCTGCAGCTTTTCCTCATTCATACATTACTCGCTAATACAGCGCCTCTTTTAACCTACTATTAAGTAGACCTTCTGTGAATACTGACGGCTCTTCTCCCAGCATCAATACAAACACCCACCATGTTTACGTGGAGAAAAACAAGGGGGGGGGGCGAATTAAGAAGCTTGTGTTACGTGATGCTGTTAACCGCAATACTCTACTTCTAGCTTGATTAACTTACAACTCATCAACAGTTAAGCCTACTTGAAAATTTTTCTAGGAATATTAAGGCACACTGCTTAAAATATTTTATGTTCATAGGTTGAGGAAAAATAGATTGCTATCTTTAAAGAAACTAAATCTTATTTTACAGTTATATTTCTGATCTTTACTATAGAAGATAAATTGCTGAGTGCTTTGTATATTACATACATAATATACATATTATATATATATATACACACACACATATATATTGTGTTGAGTACCTGTATGCATATGGAGGTCAGAGAAATCCATGAGGTTTAGTGGCAAGTGTCTTAGCCTACTGAATCATTTCACCAACTTTTGCCAAATGTTTTAAAGTCATCAAATATGTTTGGGTTCGTCCTAGACTTACTGAAGAGTCACTAATTTAAATAAATGTATACATGAATTTTTAAATATACAAGAAACACTTAAAAAAAGAATTTAAAACCAGTCAAAAATATGATCAGGATTAATTTGGAAGAT
The DNA here is from genome assembly GCF_014885135.2 of Alexandromys fortis. NCBI lineage: Eukaryota > Metazoa > Chordata > Mammalia > Rodentia > Cricetidae > Alexandromys > Alexandromys fortis. The sequence continues at coordinate 140,247 of NW_026068373.1, read as the reverse complement.
GTTTAGAAAGACACATGAAATTAAAGTGGCTCCGTTAAACAGTTCATTGGCAACAACATACCATAGTCATGGAAATCTTTGTATGAGAATCATTGGAGAGACAAGAGGATGGACTTCAAAATTAGTATCTACACACTCTAGTGATTTCTTTATTTTTTGAAACTTTTTTTTTATTTTAAGGTAAGTATTATGAGAAAGAGCTTGGATGGTAGGTGAAAACATAAAAAAAGTTTTCATTGACAATTTTGATGCAATAAAATTTTTGAGAAACTGAATTAAAATTGTACAATGATTTCAACCCTATAAAGACAACCAATTAAGAAGAGTTTGAGAAGTGGGGAAGCAGTAGAGAGTTGTTTTGCTGTATCATTGTTATAACTGACTAAAAATATGGAGAAATTATCATGGAATTTGATTTTTTTTCTTGACCAAATCAGGGAGCTATCACTATGATTAAAATTAAATGTAGATTTGCTAAAAACAGCAAGATAATTCAAAAGTTTTGCAAAATATTTGATAATTAAAAAAAGGAGAATAAAACTTGAAGTTGAGGAATAATAAGGTTTTTTCCCCTTAGTAAAAATTAATTAATTTTCAGAGTAAGAAAGCAATAATTTCAAAACTTAGAACTTGGTAATAATCTGGATTATCTTGCTTATGTGGTCCAAACTTAACTCGCAATTCTAATAATGCCATGACATTTTTACCACTATCAATATTCCATTAGTAATGTCTTTCTGAATGAGCCCTTTGCAACTGAGCAGAAACATGACTTTTAGATCATTTCTTTTCTATCTTGATTTTTCCTGTGCTATATATGAAGTCCATATTAACAGAAATTGAATTATTCTAAGACATTATAAATGACAATGATAAGGATTTGGTTAAACATCAGAAACTAAAGAAAGTACTTTTTACAAAGAAACAGTCACATTTTGTATCATTACTGTTTTCAGCACTGTTCTGTAAGTTTATTCATTTACAGCGTGTATTTTACTTTCTTGTTACTGGATGAATCTTCTTTTCATTTTTCTACTATGGAAATTCTACCTACATATCAAAATTACCTTAATACCCCCCATCTTTGTAAAGCTTGCTGTAAATGTTACCACACATGATGCCTTCTCTAATCTTTTATAATACTCAGGTATTCTACAAAGTAAAGTGGCAGATAATCATGCCTTTTGGCTACTTTCCCCAGTTATTTTTTTTTTAAATTTTTATTGAGAAAAAGAGAAAAAAAAAGTTTCCACCTCCTCCCAGCCTCCCATTTCAATCCCCCTAATCTCACCCTTCTCCCCCTCCCCCGACTCCTCTCTCCCTTCCTCTCCAGTCCAAAGAGCAGTCAGGGTTCTCTGTCCTGTGGAAAGTCCAAGGTCTCTATCTCCATCCATCTCCAGATGAAGGTTCTATGGTGATATGCAAGATATTCGTCAGTATTGCTATAGGATAGGGTCATTTCTGGTTTCCTATCCTCAGCTGCCCAAGGAACTAACTGGGGACATTGCCTTGGACTCCTGGGAGCCACTCTAGGTTCAAGTCTCTTGCCAACTCTAAGGTGGCTCCCTAAACTAAGATTTGTGCTTCCCTGGTCCCCTATCCATTATTCCTTTATCCCAATCATCCTGTTTCCCCAAGTTCCCCCAATCCTCCCCTTCTTACTTTTCTCTCCCCATCTCCCCTAACCCCCATCCCACCCCACCCCCAAGACCCCAATTTTTTCCCCGGCAATTTTATCTACTTCCCTTAGCCAAGAGGATAACTATATGTTTTTTCTTGGGTTCACCTTCTTTTTTAGCTTCTTTAGGTTCACCAGGTATACACTCCGTGACCTTTATTTATGGCTAGAAACCAATTATGAGTGAGTACATCCCATGTTCATCTTTTTGGGTCTGGGTTACCTCGCTCAGGATAGTGTTTTCTATTTCCATCCATTTGCATGCAAAATTCGATAAGTCATGAATTTTTTTTTTTTTACCGCAGCATAGTACTCTAATGTGTATATATTCCACACTTTCTTCATCCATTCTTCCATTGAAGGGCATCTAGGTTGTTTCCAGGTTCTGGCTATTACAAATAATACTGCTATGAACATAGTTGAACAAATGCTTTTGTCATTTGATAGGGCATCTCTTGGGTATATTCCCAAGAGTGGTATTGCTGGGTCCAGGGATAGGTTGATCCCGAATTTCCTGAGAAACCGAAACACTGATTTACAAAGTGGTTGCACAAGATTGCATTCCCACCAGCAATGGATGAGGGTACCCCCTTCTCCACAACCTCTCCAGAAAAGGCTATCATTAGTGTTTTTGATTAGCCATTCTTACAGGTGTAAGATGATATCTCAAAGTTGTTTTGATTTGCATTTCCTTGATGGCTAAGGAGGTTGAGCATGACCTTAAGTGTCTTTTGGCCATTTGAACTTCTTCTGTTGAGAATTCTCTGTTCAGTTCAGTGCCCCATTTTTTGTTGTTGTTGTTTTGTTTTGTTTTTGTTTTTTCGGGACAGGGTTTCTCTGTGGCTTTGGAGCCTGTCCTGGAAGTAGCTCTGTAGACCAGGCTGGTCTGGAACTCACAGAGATCTGCCTGCCTCTGCCTCCCGAGTGCTGGGATTAAAGGCGTGTGCAACCATCGCCCGGCTCAGTGCCCCATATTTTAATTGCGGTAATTAACATTTTAAAGTCTAGTTTCTTGAGTTCTCTACATATTTTGGAGATCAGACCTTTGTCTGTTGCGGGGTTGGTGAAGATCTTCTCCCAGTCAGTAGGTTGCCTTTTTGTCTTAGTGGCAGTGTCCTTTGCTTTACAGAAGCTTCTCAGTTTTAGTAGGTCTCATTTATTCAATGTTGCCCTTATTGTCTGTGCTGCTGGGGTTATACATAGGAAGTGATCTCCTTTGCCCATCTGTTGTAGGGTACTTTCCACTTTCTCTTCTATCAGGTTCAGTGTGTTCGGACTGATATTGAGGTCTTTGATCAATTAGGACTTGCGGTTTGTGCATGGTGAGAGATACGGGTCTATTTTCATTCTTCTACAGGTTGACATCCAGTTGTGCCAGCACCATTTGTTGAAGATGCTTTCTTTCTTCCGTTGCATACATTTAGCTCCTTTAGCAAAAATGGGGTGTTCATAGGTTTGTGGGCTAAAATCCAGGTCTTCTATATGATTCCATTGGTCGACTTTTCTGTTTTTATACCAGTACCACACTTTTCATTACTGTAGCTCTGTAATAGAGTTTGAAGTCAGGGATGGTAATGCCTCCAGAAGATCCTTTATTGTATAAGATTGTTTTGGCTATCTTGGGTTTTTTTTGTTTTTCCATATAAAGTTGATTATTGTCCTCTCAAGATCTGTGAAGAATTTTGATGGGACCTTGATGGTCCCCAGTTAAATTTGTGTGTATGATGTTTTTCACAATGTGTGCTGGTAAATAAGACACATTATTTTTTTTTGTTGTTGTTCTTTATTTTTAATTTGTTATTGCTTTATAAATAATACCATTCAAAATTTCCACTTTCTCCCCTCCTCCCATTTCCATCCTGCTCCCCACCTCTCCCCTCCCTCTCCAGTCCTAAGAGAGGGCAGGATACCCTGTCCTGTGGTCAGTAAAAGGTCTTCCCCTCTCCATCAAGGCCTAGGAATTTGTTCATCCAAACAGACTAGGATCCCAAAAATTCAGTACATACAGTAGGACAAATTCCTGTGCCATTATCATTGGCTTCTCATTCATCCCCCATTGTCAGCCACATTCAAAGAGTCCAGTTTGATCCCAGGCTCCTTCAGTCCCAGTCCAGCTGGCTTTGGTTAGATCAGGTACACTGTCTCATTTGGTAGACCAACCCCTCACAGTCCTTACTTCCTTGCTCAGTTTCTCCCTCCTGCTCTTCAACTGGACCTTCGGAGCTCAGTACAGTGCCCCAATGTGGATCTCTATCTCTATCTCTATCCCCATCCCTCTCTGGACAAGGGTTCTATGGCGATATTCAAGATAGTCATCAGTCTGACTATGGGACAAAGCCAGTTCAGGCACCCTCTCCTCTACTGCCCAAGGACCTAGCTGGGGACTTCCCCATGGACACCTTGGTACCCCTCTAGAGACAAGCCTCTTGCCAACCCTAAAGTGGCTCCCTTAATGTAGATATTTTCTTTCCTGCTGCCATATCCGCCCTTCCTCCATCCCATCCATCCCACTCCCCAAGCTCTCCCTAATCCTCCCCTTCTCCCTTCTCTCCCCCGCCCCCTACCCCCATGCTTCCAACTCTTGCCTGCCATCTTGTCTGCTTCCTATTTCCAGAAGGATCTATATAAGTTTATCTTTGGGTTCACCTTATTATTTAGCTTCTCTAGGATCACAAACTATAGGCTCAATGTCCTTTGTTTATAGATAGAATCCACTAATGACTGTGTACATATCATATTCATATTTTTGTTTTCTTTGCTCTAGCTCCTACTTCAAATCATACATTTTTGTTGCTAAAAGCCAACAGTGGAGACAGATAAGCCCAAAATTTCCTGTGTTTCATTTTGATAGCTAATCTAAATTTTGAATATGATGATATCTAGAACCACCTGGAAAATGAGACATCAGGATTGTCTGTGGAGGAATTCTTTCATTAGATTTAATAAAATAAAAATGGCTGAGCACTGAGGATGGTACCATTTCTTGGGCTTATTCTGTCTGGCTTGACAGTAGATGCAGTGTAACTGATTAAAGCTCTTGCTGTTGTGATTTCTCCAAACTGATGGACTGTATCCTTGAACTGTGAGCCAATTCATATAAACCCTTTGTTTCTTAAGTTGCTTTAGTAGGAAATTATATCACATCAGCAGTAAAAGTAACTAACACAGTAATCAGTGATTAATTTTTACACCTGAAACAAAATATCAAGTACACACATATAATTATTCTCACAGGTAATTTTCTATATCATTACCATTAAATTCATTTAAATATCTTGTATACTTCCAATGGGACATGGAGTTTTAGGGATCCATTTCAGATTCTTTTTTAGGAAGAAGCATATTCTATTTCATCCCTAAAATGTATAGTCTGGAGTCTCAAATTCTTTTTAAATAAGTTTAATATCTTTTCCTGTAGAGAAATATGAAGCTTTTCTGAACCTCTTCAAAGGAAAATATTACAATGATATACAAAATTTAATATATGATTGCAAAACTGCCACCTAACTGATCCACCTTCTAAGCACAATCTAATCTAATGTAAAAACAGCAACAGTTATAATTTACAAAAGTTAACTGAATGGTTTTATATGGTCCTGTATTTAATAGATAATTTTGATACGAGTACAAATGGAAATATTTACCTTTTCCAGTCTATATGTTTGACCTAATGCTGTCATGTTTGTATCACAAATACACAAAGCTCTGTGTCAATTTGTAAGTAGCTAGAACACTTCTCTTAATTCCAAATGAAAACAAAATATAGGGCTACTTGAAGCTACAATGACATTTTGAATAAGCATGGTTTATTTATTAGTAATAACCTAACAACTTTAGTCAAGCAAATTTTTCTTTATTTCCATATCTCCCACTGTGATTCCTATTTAGTTTCTCAGGCATTTGGTTCCTATGTTCTTACCATGTATATAATAGAGTATGGCTGTTGTTTGTTTTCAAGCTTTGTTTGGTTTTCCAAATTCATTCACGGTTTAGAGTTTTCTTTCTTCTACTTGTCTCATCTAGATTTACTCATGCCTCACACCTTCAAGCCCCTTTTCTATGAAACAGGAAAAATGTTAACTAAATGAATTATTTAGACATTCCTTAACCCTAGCCTCTGGTATATTGATAGGCATTTCTTTCTCTAGGTTTGGGAAAGTTTCTTCGATGAACTTTTCAAAGATATTCTTTATATCTTCAGTATGGATTTCTCCTTCTAAACTGATAATTCAGAAATTAGTTCATTTCACAGTACCCTCAAATTTTCCCATGTTCCATTCATACTATTTCCTTTAACCTTTTCACTAACCTTTACCAAGTGATCTAATTATTCTTTGTCTTCTATCTCTGACTCACTGTTTTTAAAATGATTTATTATGTTAGTAAGACATTTGGTCATTTTCCAAATTATCTCAGCTTAGGTTGTCTTAAAGTTTCAAATTCTATTTTCAAGGTTTGGATTGACTTCTTTATTTTATTAATAGCTATATCTTTGTCATCTCTGAGTTACTTGACCATGGTTATGATCATTCTTCTAAATTCTACGATCATTCTATTTTATTTTCTATGGATGCAATTACAATCTGATTGGTTATATTTTTGATTTTTTATGTTCTGATTTGACCATTTGGAGTTACTTCATTCGTTGAGTTTCTCTTCATTTTTTTCAAGCCACTTTTCTTCTCTTAGTAGGGGTGTTTACAATGTTTTAGAATGGGTAAGTTCATTAAAAAGATTGAAATGCCATTTTAAACTTTTTGTCTCATATTGGGGACTACAGTCTTTCTCCCCAGATTTTCTTCTTGTTGCCTATAATCTAATGCCTTCAGAGACTTGGTCACTATGTTTGAAGCATATTTATCCTGGCAGTACAGACGGGTCCTGCAACTGAAATTCATATAGATCAATTATAAGGTTCCTACCAGACAAGTCCCAGGTCTGTAGTGAATCCAAAAAGGGAAAATCTTCTGGGTCTCCTAGGTATAAACAATAGCTAAAAAGTCCCTCCTGTGGTGCATATTGAGAAGGGCAGGAGAGACGCCATGAGGATGTCAAAGGTCCTTGGCAAGCATAATGGCAACTACAATGGAAGAAAGATTTGAAGGATTGTTACAAATAGTAGCCTACCTGTGACTCCATTCCAAATTTTTGAGCTGAAGTGTCTCTAGTGGGGATGTGCCTGTGATATGACTAAAGGAATGGAAAGACTGGAAGATGTAGGATATGAAGCAAAAGAATGACCAGATTGGAAGTGGGCTGCTCAGGGGAGTGCAAAGGTATTATTGCCTGCTTCATACTTAGGGTATAGAAGATCTTGGAGTGTGTTAAACAGCACAATTTTGTTTTTAGATTTTATTTTCATTTTAAATTGTGTGTATATTTATCTGTCACTTTGTGGATTTGTGAAAGTTAGTGTAGGCTCCAAGAAGAGTAGAAGAAGGTACCTGATCCTCAGAAACTGGTGTAGGTGGCAGTTGTAAGAAGCCTGGCATAAGTTCACGGAAATAAGTTATGGCCATCTGTAGAATAATACATGATCATAACTACTGGGTCATTCATCTAGATCACACAAGTTTTTCCTGCTTACACATTCTGAGAGTCTGAGTCAATGTGGCAGGTAGGTTGGTCTAGAATATCAATCTATCTATAATCTATATTCAGATTTCTTTCAATTATTACAATGAAACATTATGAACAAAAAGCAACTTGGCTGGGAATTACTATATTTGGCTTACACACACAGTATCTGTCCTGCATATCTCATTCACTGAGTGTTCAGTAGACTTCTCCAGGTATCCCATATAGTAAGTAGCTTTTTGTAAAACCCTAGATCAGAATATAAGAAACATAAGATGTAGACAAAAAGATTGCTATCAGTTTATAACAGAATGAAATTAGTTTGTCTAAGGACTAAGTACAAAAGATAAGCAGAAATATTATGACCAAAGAAATAATTTACAGATGTTTCTCTTATTTACATTCATCAGATATCAAAATTTATGCATTTGGTAATCTGTACTATTAAAACTAGTGTTGTCCACTTGATTTCTAACAGGTACTTTATTTAGATACAGATTTCTGTGGAGCATTGTTGACTGTAATGGTTACATTTAGTTATGAATTAGAATATTAGTTTTATAGATATTCACTACTACTTTGTATTTATTAATTTATTATTATGGGAGTTAGTTAACTAGCAGTTTGTTTCTATCATCCATCATGTATCTTTTACTAGTTATATTTCTCTGTACATATCCTCTATATATTTCTGGGTTTAAATGATCCACATAGACAAATATTGATAATTCTGTAAAAGAAGTTGTCAGATAAAGTAAAATGACAGAAATCATTATCTTGTGTTTGTAGAGTCTTTCTTCTTATTAGCACCTATACATGTCACAAAAATTTGGGCTGAAACTGTTTTTGATTTTTCTACTACTAAGATGACAAGTTTATGAAAAAAAACTTTTGTTCTCATCAACTTGTAATTCTAATATACTTCTAACAAAAAACATATTTCTATATACAAAAAGATAACTTAATTTTACATGAACTCAAACAGTAATTAGATATATACCTTTAGAAAATATTTGAAAAAGAAATTTGTTAACCTAGGAACTTTCGATCAAGTATGTAAAACAGTGGTCAGAGACTTCAAATTGTATAGATGGAATCAAGAGCAAGCTTTGTTACTTGAAGACTGTATATTAGAATTGAAGGAAACTAAATCTCAATCTGGAAATTTAATGATGCATTTCATTGTAGCCACTGAATAAAAGGAAAATGTAAAATTATCAGAAATATAAATATGCTTGATGAAGCACTTTTGAAATAGCTACATTTATTCTGAAGCTAAATGTCATATATTAGAACTCAAATTGAAGTATTAAAAGTGTTTTTCTTTTCTTTAAAAGCCTAAATCTTGCTTTACCAATTATCCCTTCTTACAAGTTTCACACAGAGCTCTGAATTAGATTAAATAAAAAATTAAAATTAAAGTACAGACTTATAATTAGCTCACTTTGTGCTTATTATATTCTGTAGATACAGAAGGCAGAGCTTATTTGAGTATATTCTTTGATATTGAGAATTTAAGGAGAAAATATTTTCTTCTTAGGCCACATTGTTTGCTGCAACAACTTTTAATGATCTGATGCTTTCAAAGCCTCAACAGAGTTTTAGACATAGAGAGAGAAAAGATATATATTTATGGGTTAACAATTAATTTGAAATAGAGTACAGTCAAGCTTTGGAGCAGTGTGGCAAAAAATTAGTGACTCTATGCAGGTATAACATATAACTTTGATACACTGACATGGGCAATTGATATGTTATCTCATTCAATTGATACTAATTGCTTTAATACAGGATTATGGTTATTCCATATAGTAGATTAGAAAATTGAGACGAGATAGTTTAAATGGCTCTCTCGCTATTTGTATATCATTTTGTGATTTAAGATGATATGTGAAAATATAGAAAAAAAAGATGATGGTGAGGAGGAGATAGAAAGGGAAGGATATTTAGAAACAGTAAAAAAATGTATAAAATTTAAATTTATGTGGCCAGAAAATTTGAGTGACTACAGTCCTAATCATGTGTTTTTATATTTTCAATGTCTCCCTGAATTTAGGCAGAAATAAATCTAAATGTGTGAAGTGTCTTTTGACACTGAGAGGTGAAAACATTTATTGTTTTTTTCCTGTACAGAAATATCTGCTAATTCTTTTTTATGTAAACACTTAACTCTGCTAATTTTATATTATATGTAGAATCTGCTACATTTCCTTTTACTTTATACACTGCTAATCTTTTGTAGATAAAATGTTTTTTTTTTTCATTTTCTTTCACTGTTTCTAATATGACAAATAAAGAAAATATCTGTGATTAATTTCCCAATTTCTACTTATCAACAAAAATCATTTGACCAAGTTCTTCCTTAAATAAATTTGTTCCTAATAGAATATTCTGTTTAATAGTCTTCATTTTATATTATTCAATAGATATCCTTTTCATTTTACCATGCATTCTCTTGATTTGAAAATATTTATTTACCTATAGGTAATAAATAAGTGGCATCTTTTTAAATGTTTATTTTAACTGGATTTCTTCCTTTGTAATTTCCCTTCACCTTCATCAAAGAAACTTCTCTTTAAACATACGGAAAGCACTACAGAATATCAGAGCCTATCAAAATGCAGAGTTCTGGAGTCCAATCTTAATGGATACACGTATACATACTATTGCTCCAAGGTTCAGAAAATATTAACATTTTAGAGCTATTGTACTTTCCTTGGTATTCTGGCTGAGAAAATTAAGGTAACTTTCTATACATCAGCATGCTCTCACTGTTATTTACAGTTAGTTGCTTTGTTACTTTACTGTCCCTACCACTGATAAATTAAAAATAATTTGGACTACCAATTTCATCATGCCTTATATTTCAAACATGTTTCCTTTTTAAGTCTAATAAATAGAAATCACACAGAGTATTAAACCACTTAGGCTGAAAGGAATACTAGAAACTCGGGTATATTTGTTTTCATCTTCTGTGCTGGATATGTTTGTGAAAAACTGAATTCTTTTTCCTCTAGGGTGTTTTCCTTGCAGCAGTTCATCTCATTTTTATTAGAAAATGCTTTCTACTTTTCTCATTTAATTTTTCCCTGACTGCAAAGTTTTGAGGATTTAAAAAAAATAATTTTATGCACTGCCTATTGATAGATTTACTGAGAAAGTTCCACTGACTAAATTCTCATCTTCCCCTGTTCTCCTTTACATCAAAGAATGAGAGCAAAAGACTGTTTTTGCTGAAAAATCCTTTATAGTTTATCCAACTACTAAATTATTTACCACTTTGGTTTCTGTATAAAATCTTTTGATAGAAATGAAAGTCTCAGCAACAACATGTGGTTAATTTCTAAAAAGCAAATGGTCAGTGGTAAGAGATTTAGCTTTGTGAGGAGTTTTGTGGAAACCTCCTTTTGAAGAAAAATGGATAGTATATTAAGAATCCTATTCACTGTGATTTGTTGTAGCAAACATCCAAGCATACTGTTGGTCACATCAAGACCCATAACAATGTACTAGTCAAAAACAAAATGTGATAGCGTACAGCATAGTTCTTCCTTCAGCACCAGTGTGAACAATCATTCCCTGTTGTCATACATTCTAATCCTGCTTGGATCATACAACAAAACACCAGTGAAATTATATAGTTCTGAATTGCTCATCTATATTTTTACTCTGATTTAAAATGACTGGTTTATTTTCTCCTAAATATGATGTTAGCCTTTTAGACATACTACAAATAAGATAAACACAAAAAAAAATTTGTGATTGAGTTTTACATTACCATAATTTCATTTTTTTGATGTCAAAAAATTTGTGCCTCTTATCATTAAATATTGCTCACACAAATGCACTCTTAAAGACATAAATACTTATAAATATAATATGTTGAGCTCATTTAGTAATAACCATATATGTTTAGGGCTGAGATCTTGGGATTAGATAACCTGTTAGGATATATGTCTCTAGAGAATATTTATTGTCCTTTTCTTAGCAACCATTTATTTCCTGTGGTACTTTATCTAGGGATGAGGCCTTGTTCAGTTTCTCTCATCTATGCTAACACATCAATTGGTGTTACTATTGTGTAAAATGTATTTAGATGACAGAGTTTTTGAGATTTTATGTGTAAATCTCCCTGTCATACGGTAGAAAAATATGTCATAGTGGATGTCCTAACCTTGTCCTTTAGCTCTTGCAAGCCTTCTGTCTCCTTCTTCTGTGGTTCTCCTGAGCCTTAATTGAGTTCTTACTTAATAATATTTTTTCTGAATATCATACTTAGTTTCATTTTTTTCATTTTTCGATGTCATTCAAATATATGCACTTGATGTATGTATTTTAATTTTTCTTATTTTTTCTTTTTCTTTTTTTTAGTTGATTTTTATTGAGCTCTATATTTTTCTCTGACTCTTCCCTCCCACTTCAACCCTCCACCAAGGTCCCCATGCTTCCAAGTTACTCAAGAGGTCTTGTCTTTTTCTACTACCCATGTAGATTAGATCTATGTAAATCTCTCTTAATGTCGTCATTGTTGCCTAAGTTCTCTGAGATTGTGGTTATTTCCATTGAAAAATTATAAGTCTTTATTAACTGGTCCTAAAACCTTTCTTAAATGTACACAACTATGATTACTTGGTATGTAAGAGCATATTTATAAATAAAGCAGGCACATCTTATACTAAAAGTAATATAAAAATGATACATTACAATTAGTATTCAAATATATGTGGAAGATAGAAAAATAAAGAATATGAGTGTATAGGTGTGAAGAAAGCATAGCTTTGGTGTAACTGTATTAACATAAATATTTAAAGTACAGACTTTGGACTGGCTCATATCTTCATTTATATCTGATGAATGGTATTGAGGACAAGGAAATATAATAAATTATGTATGATATTATATGTTACAAAAACAGATTGGCTCATTTTCTGAAAAAGTTAAGAGGATATTTAAAGTTTTGTACATATTTAATTCAAATATAATTCTTCTGCCTCAGCTTTCAGATCAGTGATATCAAGTGAGACCCACCACATTCAGCATAATTTATATTTTTTCTTTATCTTTATTTTTTTTATTAATTTTTTTATTAAAAACTTCCTCCTCCCAGGCTCCCTTTTCAATATTTCAGCCTGGCTCAATATACACATATCTATCAATGTAATCCATCATATAAATAAACTGAAAGAAAAAAAAACGTATGATCAGCTTATTAGATGCTGAAAAAGCATTTGACAAAATTGAGCACCTCTTCATGATAAATGTCTTAGAGATATCAGGGATACAAGAAACATACCTAAATATAACAAAAGCTAAAAACCAACATCAAATTAAGTGAAGAGAAACTCAAAACAAACTCCACTAAAATCCGGAACAAGACAAGTCAGTAAACTCTCTCCATATATCTTCAACATAGTTCTTATAATTTTAGCAATAGCAATATGAAAACAAAAGGTGATCAAGGGGAGTCAAAAGGGAAAGGAAGAATTTGAAAGAAATAAACATTTGTTATTTGAAGATGATATGATAGTATATATAAATGACCCTAAAAACTTTACCAGAGAACATCTACAGGATACAGGATCAACTCAAAAAATTAGTAGGCTTCCTATACACAAATGATAAAGAAGCTGATAGGGAAATCAGAGAAGCATCACTTTTCACAATAGCCACAAATAATATAAAATATCTTGGGGAAATACTAGTCAAAGAAGTGAAATACCTATTTGAGTAGAACTTTAAATCTTTGAAGAAAGAAATTGAAGAAGATAATAGAAAATGGAAATATCGCCCATGCTATTAGATAGGTAGGCTCTACATAGTAAAAATGGCAATTCTACTAAAAGCAATCTATAGATTCAATGCAATCCCCATCAAAATCACAACACAATTTTTCACAGACATTGAAAAAACAATGATCAACTTCATATGGAAAAAAAAAAAAACCTAGGATAGAAAAAACAATCCTGTACAATAACGTACCTTCTGGAGGCATCACCATTCCTGACCTCAAGCTCTATTATTGAGCTACAATAAAGAAAACAGATTGGTATTGCCAAAAATAAAACAGAGAGGTTGACAAATGGAATAGAATTGAAGACCCAGATATTAATCCACACACCTATGAACACCTGCTTTGTGACAATGAAGCTAAAATTATACAATGGAAAAAAGTATATTCAACAAATGGTGCTGGTATAACTGGATGCCAACATGTAGAAGAACAAAAGTAGATTAATATTTATCTCCATGCACAATACTCAAATCCAAATGGATTAAAGACCTCAGCATAAATCTGACCACACTGAACCTGACAGAAGTGAAAGTGGGAAGTAGTCTTCATTACATTGGCAAAGGTGACCATTTCCTAAATATAACCCCAGTAACACAGATGCTGAGAGCAACAATAAATAAATGGTACCTCCTGAAACTGAGAATCTTATGTAAAGCAAAGGACATAGTCTATAAAACAAAAAGGAAGCCTACTGAATGGGCAAGTATCTTCACCAACCCCACATCAGATAAAGGACTGATCTCCAAAATATATAAAGAACACAAAGAATTAGGCATTAAAATTCTAAATAATCTAATTAAAATGGGGTAGTGAACTAAACAGAGAATTCTAAATAGAGGAATCTCAAATGGCCAAAAGATATTTAATGAAATGTTCAACATCCTTAGCCATCAGGAAAATGCAAATCAAAACAACTCTGAAAATACCATCTTATACCTATCAGAATGGCTAAGATCAAAAACACCAATGATACCTTATGCTGAAGAGGATGTGGAATAAGGGGAACACTCATCCATTGCTAGTAGTATTACAATCTGGTACAACGACTTTGGAAATCAGTATGGCAGTTGCTCAGAAAATAGGTAAACAACTTACCTCAGGATCCAGCAATACCACTCTTGGGTATATATCCAAAAGTTGCTCAATCATACTACAAAGGCATTTGTTCAACACTGTCCATGGCAGCATTATTTGTAATAGTCAGAATCTGGAAACAACCTAGATGTTTCTCAACCAAATGGATAAAAAAAAAAATGTGGCACATTTACACATTAGAGTACTACTCAGTGGTTAAAAAAAAAAGACATCTTGAATTTTCCATTAAAATAAATCGAATTAGAAATCACTATCCTAAGTCAGATAATCCAGATCCAAAAAAGATGTATATGGTATGTACTCACTCATAAGTGGATACTAGCTATAAACAAAGGACATTGAACCTATAGTTCACGATCCTAGAGAAGCTAAGTAATATGTTGAAATCAAAGAAAACATATAGATCCAGCTGTAAATTAAAAACAGACAAGATCACCTGATAAAATTGGGAGCATGGGCGTGAAGAGGGGAGAAGGAAAGAGTTGAGGAGAATTTGAGGGAATGGGAAAATCAAGATGGATGAAGGACAGAGATGAGAGCAAAGAAAGAGATATCTTAAATGACGGAGCCATTATAGGGCTAGCAGAAACCTGGCTCTAGAGAAATTTTCAGGAATCCCCAAAGATGACCTGCCTAAGACCCTAAGCAATAGAGGAGAGGGGGCCTGATCTTGACTTGTCCTGCAGTTAGACTGATGAATATATTAAATATCAACATAGAAACTTCATCCAGCAAATAATGAAAACAGAGGCAGAGACACACATCAGAACACTGGACTGAGCTCCCAAAGTCCAGTAGAAGAGTGGAAAAAATGAGAATATGAGCAAAGAGGTCAAGACCATGATAGGTTTACCCACTGAAACAGTTTACCTGAGCTAATAGGAGCTCACCAACACCAGCCAGACTAGAAAGAAACAAACATAATACCATGCTAGACCCTCTGAATGTAGCTGACAATTGAATTGTTGGGGCAGACTGGGGCCACTGGAAGTGGCACCAGGATTTATCCTTATTGTATGTACTGGCTTTTTTGAACCTATTCTCTTTTGTTGTATAACTTCTTGCTCAGCCTAGATAAAGCAGAGAGGGTCTGGGAACTTTTCCAAAACAACATGCCTTACTCTTTCTGAGGATTGGATGGGGGTCGGGTGGTAGGATATGTGGATGGAATGGGAGGAGGGGAGGTCATATGACTTGGATTGGTATTTTTAAAAATGTAATAAATTACAAAATAAGAAAACAAAAATAACCATGTAACATGGCAAGAGTTACCCCAGGAAGCCTCATCCC
>NW_026068373.1:120961-124477 GCF_014885135.2 Alexandromys fortis | reverse complement strand
AGAGAGAGAGAGAGAGAGAGAGAGAGAGATAAACATATGCATGTAACAATAACTAATGAAAAAAGAGGATAAGAATTGAAAAAAGTGAAAAGGGTATACTAGAGTGTTGGGAGGGAGAAAATGGAAGTGTGGTATAATGTAAATATAATCTCAAAACTAAAGAAATAAGTTTTAAAGAGAAAAAAAGAATATTCCAGACTCTAAAATAGGGCATTTTGGCTATTTTGTGAGACTGCCAAACTAGATATGGGAGATTTAACAAGAAGGAATTTCCGTCTGTGGTATTGGCAGCAATAACAAAGGTAGTTAGCAGTGATTTTTAGAAAATGGAAAGAAGTCTATGTTTCAAAAACTTTCAATTCTATTTTCTGTCTTGCCCACAAACCTTTGTCATTTATCATTTTTGCACATATCAGCTCAACTTCAAAGGGTCAGAAGAAATATATTTTTACTTTATTTTTAGCATTGTCTCTGGACTCTAAATTGTAATCTGTTCTTACACAGACGCGGAGAAAACAGAGAATACTAAGAATTTGATGTCACTGTTCCAAGAGCAGCTGCCAAACAACCATAAATGTTGATAGATTGATATTTGAACTTTATTCAAATTCTTTTGTGGGACAAAAGTGCTTTTCAAAGCATCTAATAGTGTTCTACAGTAATTAAGCATCTCAGGCATTTTTAAGAGTGGGAGGATTACCTTGATTACATTAGTTGATGAGGGAATTATTACCTGTGGTTAGTATATCATGCCTCAACTGAAATTGTGGAATATAGTGCATGTAGAGAAAGGGAGTTAAACAGCAGCACGCATCTATTTTTCTCTACTTCCTGATTATGTATGCCACATATTGAATGGGTTAAAGTTCCTACTGTCTCTATTTTTTATCATTATGGACTGTGTCTTGAATGTGATCCAATATAAAAACCTTCTTTAAGCTTTTTCTTTGTTTCTAGATATTTTTAATATAGCAAACAAAAAAAGCAGTAATACAAGCAATGATAGACATAAAGCAGTGATTAGGATCTGTGTTAAACATCACTACAAAGTCAGATAAGGTAAAGACCAAGTTTGGCTATTGAATTTAATATCAAAATCATTGGAGTTCTTAGAACGTCAAATCAAGGGAAAATATAATTAAAATGATTTGAAGAAAATAACAAATATAGGAAAGCAGGTTGCATTTTTTTCATTTTATTCTTTAAGCAGAAAGATTAAAGATTTTAGTAGCTACAAATACATGATCAAAAAAGTACAATTTCATTTATTGGTTTTATTAAATCATAGTGGGATTAATAGTGTCTGTGTGATAATAGAAATGAGCAATTACAATCAAAGTTAATATTTATCACGTTGCTTCCATATTCATAAATAATACATTTATCATCTTGCAATTGGCAAGAAAATACTCTTCTGATATGAATTTTGTTGGTCTATTCATATCATCTGCTTCTCTTTTCTTAAGGTTAGTTGCCAAACATTTTATTTATACCTACAAACTCATTTCTCTATGTAACATGAACCAAGATGATATCAGGTGGCAGAGATCTATTTCATTTGATGTATTAATATTCTTCAAAATTAAATTTACTGTCTCCTGAATTCCTTATATTTTAGTAGAATTATACTATCTACTTATTAGTAACTTGTCTTATTTCAGGAAGAATGTAATGCAAAAAGGAAGCTTAAAGAAAGATAGGTTTATTTTGGTGCAAAATTTGAGGGAACATTCTGTCCTGGGGAGAAATCATTGTGGTAGCAACTTGAGGCAGCTAGACATTGAGTTCATAATGGAGAGTGATACATGTTGTATTCAGCTTACTTTCTCCTTTATTTTCAGTCTACTTCTCCATCCCATGGAATAGTGCTGCCTACAGTTAAAGGAGGACTTCCCACTCCAATGATTTGCCTAATTTGGGTAATCACTTAGAAATATAGCATGAAGTTTGTTTCCTAGGTTAATCATAGATCCTCTCAAATTGACAATCATGAGACACAATCATTTCACTCATTTTCAAAATTTCAATTTTGAAGTATAATATTATTTTCTAAACTAACTTAATACAAAATTTCCCTTAATTTGCCTTGTTTCAAATTTCAAAATTTCATGATGAAGTTTATGTTTAAAGGTAGGAATAAAGTACCTAGAACTAAAACTTCTCCATTTAAGAACATACAAAATGAAAGAGGCAAGTGATTTTTATTTTTCTATCTTCAACACACAATGTTAGAAAAATTATTAGCAAATGGCTATAGCAGATTATAGATATCGTGCAGGGAGGGAATAGAAGAAAAGAAATAACAGGTCTGAGCACTTTGGAAACAAACAAAAAAAATGGATGTTTTTTCAGACTATAATCCACAGTCTGGGCACCATTCCCTGGCTCTTTATTTAACTCCCTGGGGTCTTGGAGTCACTAGTGTGTTTAGTACTTCCTCTGAGTTATTAATTTTATCCTTTGAATCAGCCCTCTGTTTTCATGAAATGGAACACGGTTTTGTATCTGAGTAGTTTTATGCATCTTCTCTCTGCCTGTAAATATTCACTTTTACAGCTTTTCTTGTTGTTCACAGTCTTTCCTTTTGACTAGAATTTAAAATACTTCATCATTCTTATTTATTGTATCAAATATAAGGTAAATATAAACATACACCACTGAGGAAATTACAAGATAAATATAGAAATTCTGATATCAAACACCTTTCTTCGGCCCCAAATTTCTGTCCCTTTTTCTTTTATGTGCTATTCTTCTCTTAGTGATTCCTACTTCAGTGTTCTGATTTCATATTCATTTCAGATTCATTAAGTTCTCCAATTTTCTGAATACTTTTCTTTTTAATCATCTCCTGGCCTGTTTGTTTGTTTATTTCTTGTTATCTTGATACTGCAAAGACTTATGGGCCCAGGTCAAATAACACCGGATTCCTCTCCAGTGGTTTGTCTTTTTCAGATAGTACACAATTATTTTTAGCTTCTGCTCAGATAAATGCAGAGTCCTGGGATTTCTAGGGGTACTTTCATTTGATTGGGAAAATCTGAGACATCACTGAATACTGGTGCAGGAGAATTGTCTGTAATCTGTCAATCATGTTTTAAATAAACGCTGATTGGCCAGGTAGGAAATATAGGTGGGAAAACCAGACAGGAAGTAGAAATGATGTAATGAGAACAGGAGAATTCTGGGAAGGAGGAAGTTGATTCCTCCCTCTCCTGCCTAGACCACTGAAGTAGCAAAATGTGATCTGTCCCACTGAAAAAAAGGTACTGAACCACATGACTAACATAGATCAGAAAAATGGATTAATCAATATGTGAGAGTTAGCCAGTGAGAGGCTAGAGCTAATGGGCCAATCAGCTTATAATTTATGGAGACCTATGTGTGATTTTCTCTGGAGCTAAACAGTTGTGGGGTACCGGGCAGGGAAAAAAAAAAAAAAAAAAAAAACAGGACCCTTTGTGTTACAGAATACTTTCAAATTTCCTTATATGTAATTGAATGTTTTGCTCTTTTAAT
>NW_026068373.1:98991-118786 GCF_014885135.2 Alexandromys fortis | reverse complement strand
GGGGGAGGGAAATGGGAGGCTGGGAGGAGGCGGAAACTTTTTTCTTATTCTCAATAAAATAAAAAAAAAAAAACAACAAAAAAAAAGGCAAACCTTTGGTTCATTTTACTTTGAGGAACATTCAGAACCAATGAATGAGAATTCTCAGAGTGCTTTAAAATTTTGCTATTTGTTCAACTCTGATCTTAAAATGAGGGGTAAATCTCACAATGTGACACACAAAAGACTTCATGATTCTTGTGTTTGTCAAATTCACTAGCTTAGCATCATATCACACTAATCTTTTCGCTATTATATAGAGTTACATGGATATTATTTCTTGTTTTTAAGAATACTATGCATATTTGTTCCTCAGAATGTCTGCAATTAAATTTCTGCATGCATGAAATACTTTTTCTTGGTGGAGACTGTTTATTCCTCCCCTAGCCACACAGACTCAAATAATCACACAGAAACTCTATTAATTACAATACTGCTTGGCCAATACCTTAAACATATTTCTAGCTAGCTCTTACATCTTAACTAATCCATTTCTATTATTCTGTGTATTGCAATCAGGTTATGGCCTAATGGTAATGTTCCAGTCAGCATTAGGTATCTGTCTTCTGAGGTAGCTACATGGCTTCCCCCTGGTTCCACCTACTCTCTACTCATCCATCTGCTTGGAATTCATACCTTTCTCTATTCTGTACTGCAATAGGTCCAAAGAAAATTCTTTATTAACCAATGGTATTTACAGCATACAGAGGGGAATCCCATATCAGCTTCATCTGTACTTTTTGTGCTTATGATCATAGTTGAGGGAAGAGCTAAAATAGAACTTGCTTTATAAAGGTTTTCCTGATCCTTCCCAGCCTTAATTTTTCATTTTTATACAATATTTTTAAACTGTAATGGTATGTAATTCCTGACTATATGTAGTCAGGAATTTTAATTGGCATGTCTACATGAAATTCACTAAAACACCTTTTTATTGAAATATTTTATTCAGTTATTTTTTCATAAATACTATGTTGCCAGTGTGTATCACTAAATGGTATGTGACAAATTTTAAAGTTCTATCTGTGGTGTTTTTAAAAGAAAAAAAAAAGAGCAAGGGCACCTTTCATTTGAAGGAAAATTCATCTACAATCTGGCTTGAAGACTAAAATAATTGAACAAAGAAAAATTTATCTTAGAGGTAAGTGGTTAAATATAAAATGAGATCAACTCTCAATATTACCTTTAAGCAAATTTGAAATATGAAAAAAAAAATGTTTACTGATTCTCAAAACATTATGCACTATGTGATTGCAGGATAACATCAGAAATTTAATATTTGGTATATTTTATGTATATGAAGGTTTTGCTTTATGTATGTAGGTTTATGTCTTATGCTTGTAACTAGGGGCTATGGAAACTAGACTCAGACACCAGATCCTGAGGAACTGAGGAAATGATCCTGAGGAACCTGAGGAAATGGTTGTGAGCTGCCATGTTGGTACTGCAAACAAAACTGAAGTCTTCTGAAAGAACATCAAGTGTGTTTAACTGCAGAGCTCTCCAGTTCCTTATTTGTTAAATCTATAAAGAAATGCAAGTACTGAACACTGTGACATACGTTTATATTGTTTCAGCTTTCAGATGAAAGTTACCTTAAAGCATTCATAATCGGCTGTTACTGTTTGCCATTGTGTGAGCAAAGTTCACAAAAAGTTGTACCCTACAATTACATTAGATTAATTTAAACTGAAAAATGTGTTGTCTGATTTCTAAAACAATTATTTCACTATGTGTAATATACTAAAATTATCATTTATTGAGAGAACTATATGCTACCAATAAGCAATTTGAAGTACCTCAAAAATACATATGTAAGGTATTGAGAGAGAATTTAAAGTTTTTGAGTTATTTTTTTATCTTGAAAATGAAAGTGGCTAAATGATGACTCTTGTTGATTTTGTTAATTGTAAAGTCAGTCCAATGGACAATTAAAAATCATTTCACTTCTTTCTATCAGTTTATGTGTTGAGAAATATTCAAATGCATTTACACTGATGAAAATATAATTTTAAATAGAAGATTTTAAGGTTTAGGATAATATAGATAGAAGGTGACCCAGGAGAATTCATGGTCCAATTCTTTTTCCCTTGCTAATGTTGTCATTACTTCCAATACAGTGTAAACTTCTCTGAGCGATTTCTATGTATGAAATTCTTACCATATGTTATTCTTCAAATATTGATTTCACTAACCTATTCCTAATTTCTATAAAATCAAAAGCATAGGTAAAACCTATTAGCTCACAAATTTAGTCCATCAGATATGCACATATATACATGTATAAATGGATCCATATATACATATATACTTATACACACATATATACATATATGTACTCTCTCCATGGATATAAGGATTTTTTTCACATAATATCTATAAATCACTTTAGTTTGTTTTATCACTGCAATTCCACAAACATGCTATAATCATGTAACTAAAACCATACATGATATAGTCATGTGAGTAAAATTCCATGGAAATAATGACTCTACATTGAACCTTCTATAAGCTGAATAACTGAATAAAATTTTAGTGATTATGGAGAGGAAAGTTTCCACTGCTTCCAAATAAGGTTATATTTTCCCTTGTGTTATCTTGAGCTACCTTACATAGCCATTTCTTGCCCAAATTTGATTCTGAAATAACATCATTCTAATACGTAGGTAAAACCATATCAAATGTATTAACAAATAACTAGCTTTCACCAAAAAAGGCTAAGAATGACTGCCAACATAAGTGAGATTTCTCTACTTTTATGTAAATCTCCTAATTGATGTTTCTATCACTGAATTTGAAAACTGTCTTGATTTATTATTTTTTGACTCTGTTGCTGTAAAATTTTTTAGACTGTTACTACATTAGAACTTGTAATTTGGGGTAACATGAATTTAATGTCCTAAGATTGATCACTCATATTTGAGTGTAGAATAAACTGTTTATTATCCTCTTTGACATGAGAGCTCTCTATCTTGTGCCATATCTGTATGTGGTGATATTTTGTTTATGATATAACAAATAAAACTTTCTTGAAAATCAGAGAGTAATCTAGCCAGAAAAGACTGTCGTAAATGCCAGGCAATGGTGGAACACACCTTTAATTCTAGCAGCTACACTAATTAGCAGGACAGGATAGAAATTTGCTCTCTTTTCATTCTGAAGATTTCATAGAGGCAAGAGTTCTTTAGTGGTCCACTGCTCTGCTTCTCTGATTTTTTAACTTGAACCCCAATATCTGTCTTTAGGATTTTATTAGCTATGCTATATTTGGCACAAAACATTCAGGGTATGAACTCATGAAAAAAACACTTCTCTGTGGCTTTACATGACTGGAGTCACTGTCCTACCGGCTAGATTTTCTTTTCTCTCTCTTGGTGGGCTTTCCCTGAACAACCCTTCTCAGGCTACTGCCAAACTTGGTAACTGCCTTGAAATCCACTCAGACATTTTCTGTTCTACACAGGAGAAATAAGTCTTACATCATCATAAGGGACTGATTTGGTGAGAAAATTGAGAACTCTTAAGGGAAGACCATGTTCACACCATTAAGCTGAAAAACACATTCTAAAGATTGGCTTTGTACTACAAATTACTTAGAGCAATTTTGCTTTCACTAGCTACAATGAATCAGTACTTTAGCCAGGACTTGAAACAAGCCCTGCACTTTCCCATTATACAAATACTGCACAAAAAAAAAAAAAAATGATAAACCTACCTTTTCCAGGACTTGAAAAAAAACCCAAGTTTTTCTTTTCAAGATCCTGCAAAGATGTTTTCATCCCAAGACAGCAGGAAGTAAATTTAGGAATATCATTCCCACATTTCCAAGAGGTAGAGTGAGTCATCTTTTTTTTTTTTGTCATTCAATGGTTATGAATATTTGGCATTGTTTAGGGGTGGTGGTTAAACTTGTTATTAGTTTTGATCAGAAGAGAAGATGAACAAAGAAGATTAGACTGAGAGTTCTTGTTTTAAAATTAAAAGGGGCTGCAGATATGATACAATAAAAAAGGTAGATTATTGAATCTACATTTTAAAACAAACTACTCATTTTAACGTTTTACATTGGATTGGACTTCTAAGATTGTTCATGTTATTTTACCTATACACCTCATTTAACAATGTAATGAAAATTTCTAATTTTTGTCCCACTTCGTTTGGGTAAGTTTTTGTAGTAACACACTTTTGTGTCCTGCTTGTCCAATTTAGACAGCATACACATCAGCTATCAAGCAAGAGAACTTTCCTGTCTAGTGTCTTACTTTTCCTGCAAAGAAAGCAAACTCCATGTAGAGACTCTTCCATACTCATCATTATCTAAGAAGTACATTGGTGCTGCCAGGAGCAGACATGTCTTTTGGGAGGGCATGTTTTTTTTTTTGTTTGTTTGTTTTGTTTTTTTTTTTCAAGATAAGGTTTCTTTGTAGGTTTGGAGCCTGTCTGGGAACTAGTTATTATAAACCAGGCTGACCTCAAACTCAGCAATAAACTTGTCTTCTATGTAACCAACCTCAGAAACCTACACACAAATGACATTTAACCAACTTTCTGGATATCTTTTATACTCTGTTAGTTTATAACATTAACCATTATTTTAACACAAAACTCATAGAAAATAACAGAAGTTTGTAGTTTCATGGCATAACAAAGATATATTCAAACAGAGATTGTAAAAAACACAGTAGTCAAGATAAAAAATTAAATAGCAAAAAAATACTAGACCATCAGTTGTATAAAAATAAATATAGCAAATTTAAAAGAAAAAAAACATTTGTCATCTTTTTATTTTCTCAGCACCTGACATTAAAAATTAACTTGTAACTTCGGGTCTTGTTATTCTGAGAATATTTACATTAATTTAATTTAGTTTTAGTGAGTATATGTACTATGATATAAATGGAAAACTAATTAGAACCATAGTACAAACTTAGGTAAATAAAAGTTATCAATTGCAATACACTATTTTGAAAGTTTATAGTATCATATTGGTTGATATGCTTTGATTCCTTAACATGTTCTATAAGTTAATGTGAGTTTTTTCTTAATCATTCTCAACTGTTTTATTGTTTTAGTTATTATATTGGTGTGAAGAAATACCACTATTAAGGAAGCTTATAAAGAAGGCTTTTAGTTGGAGACTTGCTTAGAGTTCCATGACCATTATGGCAGGGAACATAATAGTCAGCAGGGTTGGAATTAGAAAAGTAGCTAAGAGCTTACATCTTGATCAGAACGCAGGAGGCAGAGAAAACAAACAAGATTGGGCTTGGTGTTGGCTTTGAAAGTTCAATATCCACCCTCCTTTAAAATTACATACCTCCTTTAAAAAGGCCATACCTCATAATCCTTTCTAAATTATCCACCAACTAATATCAAGTATTTAATTATCTGAGTCTATGAGGGCCATTATCATTCAAACCTCTATAATCATATACAAGTGTAGACTGGTAATCTTTTCTTTTTACTTTAATAAAAGTAATGTTAGCATATATCACAAAAAATCTAATTGTTTCATCAGAACAAGTTATTTCAATTGGTTCTCTCCCATCCCTCTCTCTTTCACACACATATATTGCTGAGGATGACCTTGAATTCCTAATCATTCTATTATAGATTAAGTACTTCTCCTTGTATAATAAGAAAAGTAATTTATTTCATTTCATAGATTACAAAGTGTATTGGATAAAAATTATCTGTCTTCTTTTTCAAAGTTAAACTAGCAACTATATAGCATAGTTGCAATTAGAGTTAACATTACTTCACAGATACGGCAATTCAAATTTAATTTGGTCTAGTTTGTGATCATTCTCTACCTGTGAACTTGGGATTTTATGTATTATGAAAAAACAAATGCGTTTATCTTTAAGCCAGTTTGAGCCATACCTAGAATTCCTTGAAGCTAATAAATACAGAAGAAGAGGGTAAAATAATGGTAGGGATATCTAAATAAAGAAGTAATCATACTATTCATGAGCTAACTAAAAAAAGAAAAAAAGAATAGTACACATAAGTTTCTGTATATGTATACATATATATTTTTTTTTAATTTTTTTTTCCTATCTGGGCTGACAATGCTACCAATTTACTAAACCAGCATAATCTACAACTATATTCCATATAGTAATCATTATACCCACAGATAAGTGTAGTCATTATCAAGAAATTATTTTTGCAACAAACAATGGCTGCCACAAAAACCAAAACCAACGAAAATGCTGAGTTGTAGAATCCAGTCACGATGGATACATCTACAAAATTGTTCATTGAAGAGGATGGTATAGCATAATTATAAAAGTAAAAAGGAATTTTCTGTGAGACTGTCTCTCCAAGTAATATTAGAGGCTGTACCTATAAATTCTCATTATGAGTAAAAGTCCCAAAGAGTACTGAACAAGAACAAAAGAAAATGATGTGTTAAAGTGGACAGAGAAAAGTCCATGAAGCTTCAACCATACACAAAGAACTATAGGTAATTAAGCAATGCAGAGAGCAAGAATATGGTAGAAATAGTCACCCAGAAGAAAAGTGCTGCAGTTGTTCAACAAACCTAATATCCGAGAAAACATACATACATGTAATATTATACACACAGAGAAGATTGCTTGTTTATTTAGCAATATACACACAGAGAAACACCAAACACACACACACACACACACATATACACCACTAGCAGCACCAAAACCAACAACACTACCACCACCAACAACAACAGCCATAACAATTAATGAAAAAGGAATACACAATTTTGAAAGAGGGATCGATGGGAAAATTTGGATGGAGGGAGGGAAGTGTGAACTTTTATATTTATAATATCAAGGAGAAATAAATAAAATGAAACTAATAATTGAATAGTGATGTGGGATTTCCCTTTGCATGTTGTGAATACCATTGGTTAAGTAATAAAGAAAACTGGCTTGGCCTGATAGGGCAAAAGAATAGAGATGGGCAGAAAAAAAAAATAAACTTAATACTGGGAGAAAAAAAAAGGTGGAATCAGAGAGAAGCCATGTAGCCCTGCCAGAGATAGACGCCAGAACTTTAGGCAGTAAGCCACACTCATGTGTCAACACAAAGTTTAATAGAAATGGGTTAAATTAATATGTAAGAGTTAACCAATAAGAAGCTATAGCTAATGGGCCAAGCAGTGATTTAATTAACACAGTTTCTGTGTGATTATTTTGGGACTGAGCAGCCAGTAAACAACAAGCAGCCTCATGCTACCAAATAGCATTAGCAGCAAAATTATATTGTACTATTTATGGGATTGATGAAGTTTGGAGAGAGATGTGATGGGGAGTCCTGGGGAGAAGTGCAAAGAGAAGTAGAGAGTTGATGAATAGGGTCACCATTGCATAAATGCCTGAAGCTTCCAAAGAAAAAAGTAAAAACAGCAAAAATTTTTTATAGAATACTTTCACGTTAGATACTGAGAGTGAATAAGCAATTATCCATCTATTGTCTGTCTCTTCATAGAGGTTCCACATAAATAATGTTATGATTTATTTTTTTTATTGAAGATAAAATGGTAGACTAGTTGGATTTATACTTTCAGGAAAAAATCTCTTCAGGAAAAAATATGGCATAGGACTTGATTTAATCAAACTAAGTGTTTTAGGCTTAACATGCCTTGTATTTGGATGACATATATCTGAAAATTCAAATTATCTCCATGGCTTGATGCTCTTCTATCTCATCATCCCATTTTACCTGCTAAGAATTACCTGAGCTTCTTTAAAACTTCATAGTAAAAATAGGATACAATTCTGTTTTACTAACATGTTTAGAACTTACAGGCCCAAATATGGTGCAAGTTTTGGTATGAGTCCTCTAATGTTGGTTCCTTAAAAGAAATACCCTTTATCTCTATAAAGAAATATCTTTTCCAATATTTTTCCATTTTGAAAAATAAAGAATTTGAAATATAGCTTCTTCAGAATGTATTGCATCAAAATTGTCATCATTCTCTTTGTTTTCTCATCATCCAGTCAAACATTTCCATTTAATCGTTTTTCCTTTTGTGGTTGCCTTTAGACAGAGCATTTTTAAAATTTGTATTTACATCCATTTTTTGCATATGAAATATATCTCTGATGTTTTTATAGATACTATATGATTAACAGTTTTAACACATATTTATTTACCATTGTTTATCTTCAAATTTGTCACTTTACATGCAATATAAGAAATCTGAAATATAACAAATTATGCCTTTATGCTAGTGTGACACATGATTTTCATATATGTAACATGTATTTCATTACATAGCCATTCGTTTTTAAGGAATATATTGTCTATTAAAATAATAAATAATACATAAAATGTCTTATCCTTATTCATCTAATTACTATTTATAATGGTCTTTACTACTTTATATAATTCTCTGTTTCAATACAGTGTCATTTGATTTCTACTGGAAGGATTACTACAGCGTCTTTTTCTGTCCATATAGTTATGTGATAGGCAAACGCTTTCGATACTGTACAACTAAAATTGCTTAGTCCATTATTGTTTTTGAAATGTTGTCACTAGTATAAACTTCTAGGTTTAATTTTTATATTCCTTAAAGATACTACTGTACTCACCTCTGATTTTCTGTGTTCTATTAAAAAACTATTATCAATAACATTTTTTTCTGTATGCAGTGTGTTTCCTCTTATGGCTATGTATAAGACTCTTTTTGCAGAGTTACAGAGTAGGCTCAGTATAAAATGTATTTGTTCTTGCAAAAGATTAAACATGATTCTTAGCATCTTCAAATTAATATTTTCTTTTGTGATATATGGAAAATGATGGTTGAGATGAAAGACAACAGAACATATTCTAGAGGAAATAGAAAAAGATTAGCCAGTATCCTATAGCCAATGTTCAACCATTACTTGAGATATTACTTGTGAGCCTCAGTTATCTGTCATTGGTAGGAATAAAGAAAGTTGTGGGTGATTTTTCTAAACATATACTAAATTCTATATCTATTTCTGCTTCTCCATAATAAATTTCAATTTATCCATAAAAAAACAACATGGTGAGGACTTTGTCAATACCTATATGTTACAAAGAAAATCAAAACAGTTTATTCTCTTGGATTTTTTTCTGATGATTACTTCCCCTTAAGATGTGTAGAAGTTTTCTCCACACACTTGTACTGATAAACTGATTCTCTACATATGTAATATCTCCTCTCTAAAACTCCAGGATGGGCAGATGAACTTGGATTTATTTTTCCTGTTATTTTGTGCATATAACAAATTCTCTTTTGTAAAATCTTCTCCTACTAAAAAGTAAAATAATAAATTTGGGGTATCCATAGGAAAAAAAAACTCCCAAAAGTTATACTTATAGCTCCATATGTGTTCTGTGGCAATGAACCCTCCTTTCTCTATATTTTAAAGTGAACCTCTACTAGTTTGGTCAGAAGAGGAGTCATCTAGGTAACATCCTAGATAATTTCCAACATACTACTGAGAAAACATTTTGTCTATCAACAACAATTATGATACCAGTCATGAATTTTTTATAGATATTCTTTAAGAAGTCTTTTTTTTTTTTTTACTGAAACAATGGTAAAAGTTTTAAGCATAAAACCTGTTAAATGATCATGGTATTTGTTTCACATCTATTGGGAGAGTATAAGTATTATATTCCTGCATTTCCTTGATGTGGTACTTTCCATACATTGCAAACAAATTAAGTGTGCATTCTTACATAAATTTTGCTAGATTACAAACTATAATCTATTTTGGAGGTTGCTGTCTGAGTTTCTGTTGTTTCTGAGGATTTTTGTATCACAAAATTTATTCCTCAAGAATTTTGATGTTAAACTTTAATAATTTAATTTGGTTTTCTTTCAATGTAATAATGGAATTGTTTAGGAATCATTTTCTCTTGTCTTTAAAAATCATTGTACCCAAGAGAGGGCAGACCAAGAACATCTCCCAAGTACACAGCCACAGCAAAGATCAAACCAAGACACCACGACTCTCTTAACATCATTTGAAGGAACAGATGTGCAGGCTCCAATGCAAGAATTCCTCCAACAATATGAAAAGCAACACAATAACACCAAAATTCAGTGAACATGCAACAGGAAGAATTGAACACCATAATCCAGAAGAAGTAGAAAAAATTGACTTTAGACGTAACATTATGAAAATGTTAGAGACCATTAAAGAGGATATGAAAACTTCCTTTGAGGAAATGGATGAGAAGACTAAAAAAAGTTAGAAGAAATGAATAAATCCCTCAAAGATAACCCCCCCCAAAAAAAAAAGAACAAGAAAAAGTAATCAAACAGGTAAGGGAAACAGTCCAAGACTTGAAAACTAAAATGGAGGCAATGAAGAAAACACAAACAGAGAGATGGCTGGATATGGAAAAGCTGAGTAAACAAACAGAAACTACAGAGGCAAGTATAACCAACAGAATACAAGAGATAGAAGAAAGAATCTCAGATGCTGAAGACACTATAGAGGAAATAAATGCACTGATCAAAGAAAACAGAAAGTCCAACAAATTCTCATAACAACACATCCAGGAAATCTGGGACACCATAAAAAGACCAAACCTAAGAATAATAGGGGTATAAGATGAAGAATTTCAGCTCAAAGGCCAGAAAATATATTTAACAAAATTATGGAAGAAAACTTTCCCAACCTAAAGAAGGATATTCCTATGAAGATACAAAAGCATACACAACACCAAATAGACTGGATCCAAAAAAAAAAAAAATCCTCTTGCCATATAATAAACCAAAACACAAAACATACAGAATAAAGAATATTAAGAGCTGCAAAGGAAAAAGGTCAAGTGACTTATAAATGTAAACCTATCAGAATTACACCTGACTTCTCTATAGAAACCATGAAAGCCAGAAAGTCTTGGATAGATGTGCTGCAGACAATAAGAGTCTGAATGCCAGCCCAGACTACTATACCCAGTCAAGTTGTCTTTCACCATCAATGGAGAAAACAAGATATTCAAGGATAAAAACAAATTTAAACAATACATAGCCACAAATCCAGCCTTACAGAAAGTAATAAAAAGGAAAATCGCAACCCAAGTGACCCATCAATGCCCACAATAACTCAGACATCTAACAACCCTCCATCAGAACAACTCAAAAACGGGAATCACACAAACTCTACTAACAAAAAAAAAATAAAAATAACTGGAGTTAACAACCACTGGTCATTAATACCACTTAATATCATTGGATCCAATTCACCTTTAAAAGGCACAGGTTAAGAGAATGGTTAAAACAGGTCTCGCTGAACATAGCAGACAATGAGGACTACTGAGACCCCAAGAACAATAGCAATGGGTTTTTGATCCTACTGTACCTATTGGTTTCGTGGGAGCCTAGGCAGTTTCGTGGATGCTCACCTTACTAGACATGGATGGAGGTGGGTGGTCCTTGGACTTCCCACAGGGCAGTGAACCCTGATTGCTCTTTGGGCTGACGAGGGAGGAGGACTTGATTGGGGGAGGAGGAGGGAAAGGGGAGGCAGCGGTGGGGAAGAGACAGAAATCTTTAATAAATAAATAAATAAATAAATAAATAAATAATTCCAAGGGGGGAAAAAAAACAAAAAAAAAAAAGAGAATGGATGCAAAAGCAGGATCCAACATTCTGCTGTTTACAAGAAGCACACCTTAACCACAAAGACAGATATCTACTCAGAGTAAAGAGTTGGGAAAAGTTTTCTCAATCAAACAGACCTAAGAAACAAGCAGGTTTGGCTATACTAATATCTAACAAAATTGACTTCAAACTAAAATCAATCAGAAGAGATGGAGATGGACACTTTATACTCATAACAGGAACAATTCATCAGGAAAATGTCTCAAGCCTGAATATCTATGCCCCTAATATAAAAGCACCCACATATGTAAAAAAAAAAATTACTAGAACTTAAGGCACACATCAAACACTACACAATAATAGTTGGAAGTGTCAATACTCCTCTTTAATCAATGGGCAGGTCAACCAGACAGAAACTTAACAGAGAAATGAGAGAACTAACTAATGAATCAAAGGAAGTAGACTGTAACACATTGGCACAGGAGACCACTTCCTACATATAACCCCAGTAGCACAGACAATAAGAGCAATATTGAATAAATGGGACCTCTGGAAACTGAGAAGATTCTGTAAAGCAAAGACACTGTCATTAAGACAAAAACACATCCTATTGAATGGTAGAAGATCTTCACTAACTCCACATCAGACAAAATTCTGATCTCTAAAATATACAAATAATCGAAAAATGGACTTTAAAATTCTAACCCAATTAAAAAATGGGGTACTGAACTAAACAGAGAATTCTCAACAGAAGTTCAAACAGCCAAAACACAATTAAGGTCATGTTCAACTTCCTTAGTGATCAGGGGAATGCAAATCAAAACAACTTTGAGATACCATCTTACACCTGTTAGAATGGATAAAATCAAAAACACCAATGATAACCTTAGCTGGAGAAGATGTGGAATAAGGGGAACACTCATCCATTGTTGGTGGGAAAGCAAACTTGTGCAACTACTTTGGAAATCAGTGTGGTGGTTTCTCAGGAAATTGGGAGTCAACCCACCTCAGGATCCAGCAATACCTAAGAGATACCCTATCATACTACGAAAGCATTTGTTCAACTATGTTCATAGCAGTATTATTTGTAATGGCCAGAACCTGGAAACAACCTAGATGCCCTTCAATGGAAGAATGGATGAAGAAAGTGTGGAATATATATGCATTAGATTACTTCTCAGCGGTAAAAAAAACAACGACATCTTGAATTTTGCATGCAAATGGATGGAAATAGAAAACGCTATCCTGAGTGAGGTAACCCAGACGCAAAAGATGAACATGGGAAGTACTCGCTCATAATTGGTTTTTAGCCATAAATAATGGACATTTAGCCTATTATTTGTGATCCTAGAGATGCTAAATAAGAAGGTGCACCCAAAGAAAAACATATAGTTATCTTCCTGGATATTGGAAGTAGACAAGATTGCTTGGCAAAAATTGGGAACTGGGGGGTGGGGTGAGATGGGGGTAAGGGAAGATGGGGAGAGCCAAGTGAAATGGGGAGTTTGGGGAGAGCTTGGGGAATAAGATTGTTGGGATAATGGAAGGATGGATATGGGAGCAGGGAAGTATATATCTTAATTAAGGGAGCCATTTTAGGGTTGACAAGAACCTTGACTCTAGAGGGGTTCCCAGGGGTCCAGAGAGATGTCCCCAACTAGATCCTTTGGCAGCTGAGGAGAGAGAACCTGAAATGGCCTGATCCTATAGCCATACTAATGATTATCTTGCATATCACCATAGAACCTTCATCTGGAGATGGATGGAGATAGAGACAGAGACCCACATTGGAGAAATGGACTGAGCTTCCAAGGTCCAAATGAGGAACAGAAGGAGAGAGAACATGAGCAAGGAAGAGAATTATCTTGATTCCACTTTTATATTCAGTAGTACTTGCCAAGGAAATATTCTTGCTCTTGAACATTATGTGGCGTTGATGCTCTGAAATTTTCATTTATAGTTGATCAATTTACTGTCATTTTCTTCATATTTTCCAGCTCATCTTATGTCAACTTGAGCATTCATCATTTTCCTATGAAGTAATTGATACAAACATGCTATTTGAATTTATTGTACTATAATTTTTCAAACTACATTTTTTATATCATTGCAGATTTCATTTATTTGTTTGGCAAATTAAATGCTCTTGAATTATGTTTTGGATGGGTTAGCATAACTTTGTCATTTAGAGTTATTTGATGTTTGTGTACTTTATTCATTTTTTTAATTTTTGTTTTGTTTTTCTTTTTTGGAACCAAATTGATTTTTTCGTTATTGTTCTGGTAATAATTTTGCAAATTTCTATCATGATTTTATAAATCAATTCATTTTTAGTTTTATGGGTTTTATTTCATGATTATGTTAACAATTTATGAAAGTTTTAAATAATTTTAAAATATTTACTATACAGTTATTTATACATTAAAGTATTCCTTGAAAATCTGTTTTAGCTGTATTCCATTGAGACTGGATATGTGATAATTTCTATTTTGTTCACACAAAATATTTCTTCTTTTTTAAAAGAGTTCTTTGGTCCACTGGTAACTTAGAAGTGTTTTTGTTAAATTTTGAATTGTTTCTGATTTTTTATGTTTTTGCTTATATTACAGATTTCAAATATTATTCCATGAGGATTAAATAATATACTTGGTCTTAGTTTAGTTCATATAACGTTTAACAATTATTTTGCAGCCAACATAAATTCTAACATTTAGAATGCTTCAGAAGCATTTGTGATTAATGTGTATTTTTGGTAGATTGAATGTTATGTAAGTTATACTAACATTTCTATTTTTTCTGAATTTTGACTAATTTTTTAATGGTTATTGAGGATAGAGTATTGAAATCTGAAACTATTAGTGTCAAACTCTCTATTGATTAAATGCTTTAGTTTGTACTATAGCTCATAATTTACATATAGTTGTATATGTTTANGATCAAGACTAATCAGTATGTTTTGATAGACACTCAATCTCGAATTTGATTTTTATTAGACTTCATATTAGATCTTTATATGAAATCTTTATATTAGATCTTTATTAGGCTTTTTATATTAATAACTTTGTATATTCTATATAAAATCTAATTGGTTATTACTTTTAATGATGTTATAAAGAAGTGAATGAGCTACAATATTTTACTTCTGTTTATATGTAGGAATGACATTTTTCCTTTTGATAATTACTACATATATATCATTGTAAATTATGTAATTATTTTTCTAACAGTATACTTTTTAGCCATTTTTATTGTTTTTTGTTATTTTTTATTAGAGTGGCTGCTTCCAAATTTTCATATAAATATTAATTTCACAGTTCATTTCCTTTTCCCTATAATTCAATGTAGGAGTACATCTCAAATATTAGTTAAATACACACACATAGTGTACTTTTGTAAAAGCCTAGTGTGCCTTATTTCTTATTTGCTTATTTACTGGCATGCCAAAACTTTTTTTTCAGTTTTGTTTTTAATAAATTACTCCTCTGTCCTACCTCCACTTTGAGTTTAGAAACAATTGTCTTGTTTTCAGGCAGTATCATTACAGGGATTCAGGGGAGCTCATGTATTGATTAATCCAAAGAGATTCCCTATAAGTGTACAGTGAATTTTGAGTGCTTTGTTTACCTTAGGGCTGGAGAATCTATATAAACACTTGAATTCAACAGAATCTTTTGTGTTTTTAAGTATGAATGCAAAAATTCAACACTTTTTTTTTTGTGCTATAAACCCTGTCTATATTCAGCCCCATTGTTCGTCCTGGCCACATTTAAAATTTCCACCATTATACCACTGATATCTTTCAGATATTGGTGGATTTTTTTGATAGCGTATACTTTTTGACTTCGTAGGTGTCCTTCATGTAAACAAGAATAATTAAACCTCTTTATTTGCGTAAATTTCTAGTGTTTTCTGGAACAAGCTTTATCATGTTTCATTTTTTACCTTTAAGTATATTCTTATTGTAATAGAAAATAAACTATTTTTTCCTATACCATAGTATGCAGAAAGTCAATGTTAGCTCAATAGTCAAAGCTATTAAATTGAAAAAGACAAATTTATTGAATATCCTCAAAATATGCAATTTTGTTGGACTTGTAATAGATTTTGCTATGGCAGCGGTAATGGGCATTTAAGATTTATGTTTCTCTTAGATAAATTTTCCGTTAGCATACAATTATTTCCTTTCATTTTAACATATATTTAGTCAAAAAAGTAATTAAAATAACTGATGTATTATAAATTTCTGGTACAAATTTAGGGTATCCTTTTTAAAGATATTTTGCTATATATATAAAAAAATATAAAATGTCCCTTATGCCATATTTTCCAAATTGTATGGTTTTAGATGGAGACAATGTTTTAATCACAAATATTTTCCTATATTTTGAGTTTGTAAAATTTTGAATATGAATCTTAGACAGCTGATTTTCTTTCCCTGTTTCTAAAATTTGCAGAGTCCTCAAGATACCTCATTCTGAATAGCACATAATGAATGTTGTCTGGTTGCTAAATCTGCTATTCGTCTTCCTCAAAATTTGAAATCACAGACTTTGAAAAAGGATTTCACAAGCCCTTAGGCGGCAAAGATCTGATTCGGGTTCCCATAGTTAATTAGGGACAAGACTGACAGTCTTCTAGACAAGTCTTACTCATTCTACCTCACCTTTGAGTTAACACCACAAATAACCATCTTAATTCAAGGGATATCTAACATGGCAAAAGGAGAAGAAATTAATGGACAGACATATTTCAAAAGTAATTATTTAAAATTTCTGAAAGATAGATCTTCGAAAGTATTGAATTCATTCATAAGATATTCATGATTATTTAAAAAATAATAAAATCATAAAATTATAAGTAATCTTTTTGTAGCTCTCCTAATTTTCTTCAATATTTCTATTGTAATTGATCCATATAGCTAATTTTTATATGTGGTGTATTTTTACACATGTGCATAATAATTTTAAATAAATGTTCTTTATCCCTTTCTCCAAATTGTGTAGCAAAAATGTTTTGCCATAAATCTCTTTCAACAGTTAATAGGATACAAAGATGCTTTCATGTCTTTTCTTAACATTTATTATCCCTACTCTAAAACCCAGCATCATTTATATTAATATTCAGGTAAAGTCTTCACCCATAAGTCTTCATTCAGAAACGCTTTAAATATTTAAATGGTTCAGTATACTACTTTTTAAACCTGAGTGTTTTGTAAGATAAAATAGTAGTATCACATTATTACTCAAAAGTGTAATTAATTATTCTGGAAGAAAATGCAGGAATATTAGTTTTTAATTTGGTGTCAGAAAATAATTTAGATACAAGAATAAACTTGAAATCATATTAGTACACTACTTAATGTATAAGTGCTATCATGATTTTTGTATGTATTCTTATGGATAATTAAATTTACAGTTAATCTTTAAGATAGTAGTAACTCATTTTATTTCACTATCTTTTATTTGAAATAAATTTGAATAATTTGTCTTTTCCTTACTCTAGCCCCTTCAAACAATCCTCACTCAAAACTATCCAATGACTCCCTAACTCAGAATTTGATAACATCTTTTCTTTGGTTATTATCATTTATATATATATATATATGTGTGTGTGTGTGTGTGTGTGTGTGTGTGTGTGTTTATGTGATTATGTGCATATAATATCTATTTACATAATATGTACAATTACAAACCTATATGTGAAATGTATATGTGTGTGTATATACACACATGAAATGCTGAATCTGTTAATATTTTTATCTTTTGTGTATGTGTACTGAAGCTGACTACTCTATGACTACTCTGATCAAACAGAATTTTCTCATGCCTAGTATTTTTTTTAGTCTAAGTTTCTTATGGCAAACATTTTCAGCTCATAAGCTTATTTTCCTTTAATACACACATATAATTAACCACTCACACACACTAATATTACTGTGTAAAATTTTAGGTAAATATAAAACAATATTATGCCTTTTAATAATAGTTTATTAGAGAAAATCCTGATCTTAAATTTACTATTTTTTCAATGGAATAATATATGCAACTTACCACAAATATTGAACAAGTCTGATTTATACAAAATACAGAGTTGGAACATTAAAGAATGAGCTTCTAAGGCCTTCATTTAATTTTAACATTATGACAAAACCTATTCATACTGAAATGTCCTGAGGTAGATCTATTGATTTCCTTTGGAATATGGATATTATTGATACATTCAATCTTAATATTATATCTTTATTGCTTAACAGGAAAAAAATCCACAGGCTATGAATTGTTCTGAGGAAGAATTAAAAATCTTTTCTATTTTAAGTTGAAAAGAGATGAAGAGATTTCCAATGACATAAAATACACATTGTTGTTAGAACAGCTTAAAATGTACAGCTAGTGCTGAAGAATGCAATGCTACTGGTTAATGCTTCTATTTCCCTTGCCTGTAAAGTTATAAGTGACAATGGTGCAATGATTCCTTAATTGAGTATATGAGTGACAATGAGATAATGAGAAATGAAAGTTGAATTATTAATTTAAAAGGTAGAGAAAAGCTATTGAATATTGCATGGGATCTACCCCATATTTTAAATCTTTCAGAGAGCCATAAACCAAGAAACAGTTCAGCACCTAAACTTTACACCACAGACATGTAATAATGAAACTCCTGAAATTACAAATACATTTATTTGACAATTGTTCTTCCTCGTAAAATAATGCTTCCTTTGAAAAACTCATTAAAAAATTGCAAATATGTTTTAAAACACATAGGAAAATCTTCTGATATTTATTGTCAAAAGTAGCTTGAGGATGTTAATACCTAATGATGATCGGCTTGGTGACATTTAGAAATTTTATTCATAATCCATTCATAGAATATAAAAATTCATAGAGAATAAATTAGTTGGAATATGCTTGCGGGCGAGCAGATGAGGTTCTTACTGTTTGTAGGCTGATTAAAAAGCCATTAGATTGTCTTTACATATAAATAGAAGACCCAACTAGGTTCTTATTCCTGGCCGTTTGTATCAGCTGTCATCTTGTGAGTTGTTCTAAGTTATTTTTTGCTATACCACAATTCCTTTATTTATTTATTTATTTATTTATTTATTTAATTGAAAATTTCAACCTCCGCCCCTCATTTCACTTCCCTCCCCTCCCCCTCCCTCTCCAGTTTTAGGAGCAGTCAGGTTTCCCTACCCTATGGGAAGTCCAAGGTCCTCCCTGCTCCCTCTAGGTCCAGGAAGGTGAGCATCCAAACAGACTAGGCTCCCACAAAGCCTGTCCATGCAGTAGAATTAAAACCCAGCACCATTGTCCTTGGCTTCTCCATCAGCCTCCACTGTCAGCCACATTCAGAGAGTTCGGTTTCACATGCTCCATCAGTTCCAGCCCAACGGGCCTTGGTGATCTCCCATTAGATCAGTCCCACCCTCGTGGTCCTGACTTCATTGCTCATATTCTCCCTCCTTCTGCTCTTCAACTGGACCTTGGGAGCTCAGTCCAGTGCTCCAATGTGGGTCTCTGTCTCTATCTCCATCTGTCCCCAGAAGAAGGTTCTATGGTGATATTCAAAATAGTCATCAGTCTGACTACGGGACAAGGTCAATTCAGGCACCCTCTCCTCCACTGCCCATGATCCTAGCTGGGAACATCCCCGTGGGGCACTTGGGAACCCCACTAGAGTCAAGCCACTTGCCAACCCCAAAATAGCTCCTTAATTAAGATATCTTCTTCCATGCTTCTATATACATCCTTCCTCCATCTCAACAATTTTACTCCCCCAAGCTCTCCCCAAGCCTCCCCTTCTTCCTTTTCTCTCCCCCTCTTCCTTCCCCCCCCAGCCACCCCCACCCTCATGCTCCCAACTTAATTAAGCCTAGTGATTTTCTCTCTTCTTCCAATTTGAAGGAGGATCTATATATGGTTTTCTTTGGGTTCACATTATTACTTAACACCTCTAGGATCACAAACTATAGGCTCAATGTCCTTGGTTTCAGGCTAGGATCCACTAATGAGTAATACATAAATTTTTGTTCATAATTTTATTCATAATCCATTTTGCAACTTACCATACCATATTCATCTTTTGGGTCTGGGTTATCTAACTCAGGATAGTGTTTCCTATATCATCCATTTGCATGCGAAATTCCAGATGTCATGTTTTTTTTTTTTTTTTTTT
>NW_026068373.1:93739-97933 GCF_014885135.2 Alexandromys fortis | reverse complement strand
TTTTTTTTTTTTTTTTTTTTTGCCAATACCAAGCTGTTTTCATTATTGTAGCTTTGTAATAGAATTTGATGTAAGAGATGGCTTGGTGTTCACTGCCTATTTAGGCAGTGGGATTATGTCTACAAGAAAGTGGTAGTTTTGAAATACCAGTTTCTGGGCTGTCGACAGCATGATGTCTCTCTCTTGTGGGAGACAGAGCATTTCAACAGTGTTTGTGATTAAAGTGTTACGGTTTGTTTGATGGCAACTGGACTCACTTTGTGCCTAAAAGGGGGGGGGGCATTTCATGCTGTGGCTCAGAGGCACAATCAGCTCCACCATGTGATGAGTCCAGTGCACACAGCTCAAAGGCCCAAGAGGCTCTGCCATGTTGGACTGGGTGGGGCAAGCATAGTCATAGATTAAAAGAAAAATAAAAATAAAATAAGCCACATAAAAATAGATAATTCACAGACAGTCTGGATTCTATATATTTTGTTTTCTTTAATTTTTTGACTGTAAATAAATGAGCTAAGTACAGAGAGACATCTCATTATATGGGCTGCCAAACTAAATCAAAATGTATATTATAAAGGTATCTTGACTTTGAAATTTGAGTCTAAGGATATGATGCTTTGGAAAAAAGATTCTTATTGTTTTTTCACAGAGGATGTGACCCTGTGGATTGCTTCTAGACTAATATGGTATGATAGACCACATCCTCCTGAAAGGTTACTGTAAACACCCTCAAAATATTACTTTGATCAACTGCTAACTCCTAGCAAACAGGAAACACCAAGAAAGACCTGATTAACCACGCCCCCATCAGTACGAAGCAGTTTGGAGAGAAAAAAACTGTGCCCATATTCCCAAATATTGTTTATAAATGTTCTTTTACATTTAAAGAGGGGTATGATATAGATGTGAATAATTTGCATTGGTATGGATTTTGCTGTGGTGACATAAATTTAATGTTTCTGCTCTTGGTTAAGGTATTGTGATTGTGTAGTTCATTGAAAAATGTAATGCATAATTAGGAAATACATGTTATTAATAGATAATCATCTATAATAAGTTTGTTAGTTAGATTTTCTAGATGGCCATACATATATTTCAGATAGCATTCATTATATCTGTCAAAGACTGCAGAGTATAGCATTTAAAATATTTAAATAAATTAAGACTTTTCATGAAAATGAGACACATCTGCTCCTGGCAGCAATAATATACTTCAAGAGGAAGATGGGCGTTTTGGAGACTCCTTATGGAGTTTGCTAGCCATTTGGGAAAGAAACTGCTCTTGCCTGGACTGATACATAAACTGGACACAAAGAACCCACAGAAAGAAGACTTCTGAACTTTCCTAAAGGTGAGATGATCCTTCCTGGTTCCTGATTCATGAAAGATTCTGAGAGACATTCTGCAGGACACAGAAAAAAGTTACTGAACTGTCTTTAAAATTTACTGTTTCATGGAAATGTCTGATGAATGCTATGGGACTCTGGGCTGAAGATGGATGCCCCCAGATTACAAAAGAACTTGGGGTGACTGTCCAGGAAGCAAGATGTCTCTGACATTTCTAGAGTTTTGGAAGTTGCTTACTTCTTGTATAGTTAGGTAATATTGCTTTATGTGGGCACTTAATACTATGTGCCTTCCTCTTAGCACTGCTTTAATAGTTTCCCATAGGTTTGGGTATATTGTGTCTTCATTTTCATTGAATTCAAGGAAGGAAGACTTTAATTTCTTGCTTTATTTCTTCCTTGACACAGGAGTGGTTCAGTAATTGACTTTTCATTTTCCATGAGTTTGTAGGCTTTCTGGGGTTGGAATTGTTGTTAAATTCTAACTTTACACCATGGTGATCTGATAAGACACAGGTGGTTACTCTACTTTTTCTTTTTCTTTTTTTTTTTTTTTACTATCTGTGGATGTTTGCTTTGTTATCAAGTATGTGATCAGTTTTTGAGAAGGTTCTGTGAGATGCTGAGAAGAAGGTATATTCTTTCCTTTTTGGGTGGAATGTTCCATAGATGTCTATGAAGTCCATCTGATTTATTATATCTATTAGTTATCTTATTTCTCTGTTAAGTTTCTGTCTGGTTGACCTGTCCATTGGTGAGAGAGGAGTGTTGAAATTTCCTACTTTTAGTGTGTTGGGTTTGATGTGTGCTTTGAGTTTTAGTAATGATTCTTTTACGTATGTGGGTATTTTTATATTAGAGGCATAGATAGTCAGGATTGAGACTTATCTTGATGAATTGTTCCTGTTATGAGTATAAAGTGTCCTTCTACACCTCTTCTGGTTGATTTTAGTTTGAAATCAATTTTGTTAAATATTAGAATAGCTACACCTGCTTGTTTCTTAGGTCAATTTTTTGGAAAACCCTTTCCCAACCCTTTATTCGGAGGTAGTGTGTGTCTTTGAGTTTGAAGTGTGTTTCTTGTAAACAGAAGAATGTTGGATGCCGTGCTGTATCCATTATCTTAACATGTGCCTTTTTATAGGTGAACTGAGTCCATTGATATTAAGCAATATTAATGACCAGTGGTTGTTAACACCGGTTATCTTTTTGGTGCTAGTGTTTGTGTGTTTTCCTTCTTTGAGTTGTGTTGGTGGACGGTTGTCAGATATCTGTGCTATTGTGGGAGTTGCTGGCTTCCTTTGTTTGAGTTTTTTCTTCTAATACTTTCTGTAAGGCTGTATTTGTGTGTGTGCATTATTTAAATCGGTTTTTGTCATGGAATATCTTTTATTTTCCCCATCAATGGTAAAAGAAAGCTTTGCTGTTTATAGTAGTCTGGGCTTGCATCCATGGTCTCTTAGTGTATGCAGTACATCTATCCAAGATAGATGTACTTTCTTGGTTTCCATTGAGAAGATAAGTGTAATTCTGAAAGGTTTTTTTTTTTTTTTTATATGTTAGTTGACCTTTTTCTTTTGCAGCTCTTAATATTCTTTCTTTATTCTGTATGTGATGGAGGGAGGTCATTGGTTAATTAATAAAGAAACTGCTTGGCCCTCATAGGTTAGAACATCGGTGGGTGGAGTAAACAG
The DNA here is from genome assembly GCF_014885135.2 of Alexandromys fortis. Classification (NCBI taxonomy): domain Eukaryota; kingdom Metazoa; phylum Chordata; class Mammalia; order Rodentia; family Cricetidae; genus Alexandromys; species Alexandromys fortis. Next base: position 94,896 of record NW_026068373.1, on the reverse strand, counting down.
AACTGAATGCTGGGAGGAAGAGAAAGTCAGCTCAGACTCGGTAGCTCTCCTCTCTGGGGCAGACGCGATGAAGCTCCGACCCAGGATGGACATAGGCTAGAATCTTCCCAGTAAGCACACCTCAGTGCTACACACATTAATAGAAATGGGCCAGGCAGTGTTTAAATCAATACAGTTTGTGTGTTGTTATTTCTGGTGTAAAGCTAGCCATGTGGGAGCTGGGAGGGACAAAAAGCAGGCCCGCAGCTCTCACAAAGGAATGGCACCCAGACATGTAGACAACTGAATCCACTGAAAGCCTGAGAAAGCTTGGAAAGAGAAGAGTAAAGCATGTTTTATTGGTAGTAGGAATTTCTCGGGTCTACTTTGCTTGCTAGAGGCAAGCAAGCGCTCTCATCTAAGAGAGGCTTCCTGACAGCTTTAGCTGCAAAACCCTGCAGCTCTTAAGAGGTCCTGCCACAAAACACTTAAATGGTGTTCATAAAAGCTGACTGAATGTTTGTTTGCATTCAGCCGTAGCAGGAAAAAAAAAGTTGTGCTCTTTTAAAATGCCATTTTTCTGGATCGTCCTGCCAGGGCAAACTCTGACTCAGACTCAATCAGGTTGTCTGAGTGAATGTGGTCTGTAAGCAGAATGCTGCACTTTGCTTGCTGGCAGGGACCATAAAATGCCATAGAGTTGTGGCGGTAAACATGGCTACAATCTGTACCTCCACCATGAGGCTGGAAAGCTAAGGAATGGGCTGGATCTAGCTGCCAAAGCCATGGCTTTAATCCTACCCATATTGCTCCATAATTTAAAGGCTCATGTGTTCAGAAAAAGAAAGATACAGTAAAGAGATATTCAAAAACAAAGAAAACCTCTAAATGGTTTACAGTGTTGAAAATATATGCAGACTAAAAGTTAAAGTTCTTAAAGTAAAAAAAAAAAAAGGAAGAAAGAGAATAGTTGGGTGTGGTAGTACAAACCTTTAATACCAACACTTGGGAGGCAGAGGTAGATTGACCTCTGTGAACTCAAGGTGTGGTAGCACACACCTTTAATCCCAATGTCTGGGAGGCAGAGACAGGGGGATCTCTGAGAGGTCACAAACAGCCCAGTCTACAGAGTTATTCCAGGTCAAAGATAGAGAGAACCTGTCTCAAAAAGCAAAAAA
>NW_026068373.1:64932-89498 GCF_014885135.2 Alexandromys fortis | reverse complement strand
AAAAAAAAAAAAAAAAAAAAAAGTAAAAATAAACAAAATAAAGGTTAAAATAATGCACATAAAGATGGAAAATACACAGAGAATTTTGACACTGTATGCTGTTATGCTCTCTTTGAATTGTTTGAATGCTGAGGAAGGAGCAACATCTGCTAAAAGATATTTGTTTATAAATGCTCCTGAACTAATCCAACATAGATATTTTGAAAATAGCTTGACTTCAGAATTTGGATTTAAGGATATGATACTTTGGAAAAGAGCTTCTTCTTCTGTTTTCACTGAGGATGAGACCTTGTAGATTGTTTCTATTCTAATATGGTATGATAGACTACGCCCTCCTGAAAGGTTGCTGTGAACACCTTCATAAAATTACTTCATTCAACTGCCCTCTGAGATTAATCTAGCACACAGGTTATACCATGAAAGACCTGATTAACAGCGGCCTCATACAGCGGGAAGCAGTCTGGAGAGAAATAAATGCACCCATATTCCCAAATATTGTTTATAAATGTTCTTTTACATTTAAAGTGGGATATGATTTGGTATGAATAATTTACATTGATATGGATTTTGCTTTAGTGATTTAAATTTAAGGTCAATTTTGTTATATGTATATGTGTTTCTGATTTTGATTAAGTTATTGTGATTGTGTAGTTCATTTAAAAATGTAATGTATAATTAGGAAGTATAGGTTGCTAATGGATAATCATTGATAATAGTCAAGCTTGTAGTCATGTTAATTAAGATTTTCTAGATGTACATAGATATATTTTAGATAGGCATTCTTCATGTCTTTCAAAGATTATAAAATATGGCGTTTTAAATGTTTTAATAACTTAGGGCTCTTCATGAAAATGAGATATGTCTGCTCCTGGAAACACCAATCTACTTCAAGAAGAAGATGGGTATTGAAGAGGATCCTTATGGAGTTTGATAGCCATTTGGGCAAGAAACTGCTCTAGCCTGGACTATTGCATAAACTGGACACAGAGAACCTGCAAAGAGAGGACAAATGAACTTGCCTAAAGGTGAGATGATCTTTTGGGGTTCCTGATTCATGAAAGAGTCTGCAAGACATTCTGCAGGACACAGCACATAGTGACTGAACTGCCTTTGAAATTTCCTGCTTCATTGAAATGTCTGCTGGAAACTTTGAGCCTGTAAGCCGAAGATGGATGCCCCAATGGTACAGAGGAACTTTGGGTGACTGTCCAGGCAGCAAGATGTCTCTGTCATTTCTAGAGTTTGAAAGTTGCTTATTTCTTGTTTGTTTAGGTAATATTGTATTTTCCTGGAGTCTTTGATGGAGTTGAAGAATAGTTATAGTTTTCCTTAGTTATGATAAAGATAAAATATATGTAAATATTGTAATTTTTACTTGATAACTGTTTTGTTATATGTAATTTTGTTATGTTAAAGTTAAAGCCTTCCTTTTTTTGTTTAAACAGAAAAGAGGGGAAATGATGGAGGAAGGTCATTGGTTAATTAATAAAGAAACTGCTTGGCCCTCATAAGTTAGAACACAGGTGGGTGGAGTAAACAGAACTGAATGCTGGGAGGAAAAGGAAGTGAACTCAGACTCGGTAGCTCTCCTCTCTGGGGCAGACGTGATAAAGCTCCGACCCAGGATGGACGTAGGCTAGAATCTTCCCAGTAAGCGCACCTTGGTGCTACACACATTAATAGCAATGGGCCAGGCAGTGTTTAAATGAATACAGTTTGTGTGTTGTTATTTCAGGGCATCAGCTAGTCAGGCAGCTGGGAGCAGGATGGGTGGAACACAGCCCGCAGCTCGTACAACATGTATGTTTTGTGTTTTGATTATTATATGGCAAGAGGATTTTTTCATTTTTTTTTTTGATCCAGTCTGAAAACTTCTTGTACCTTATAATTCTTTGGGCTGGGGAAGTTTTCTTTTATAATTTTGTTGAATATATTTTCTGGGCCTTTGAGCTGGGATTCTTCTTCTTATACCGTATTATTTTTAGATTTGGTCTTTTCTAGGTGTCCCAGATTTTCTGGATGTTTTGTGTTAAGAATTTGTTGGATTTGCTGTTTTTTTTTTCCAAGAGTCTATTTCCTCTTTAGTATCTTCATTGCCTGAGATTCTTTCTTCTATATCTTGTATTGTGTTGGTTATTCTTTTCTCTGTAATTCCTGTTTGTTTACCCAAATTTTTCCTGCCTTCCCTCAGTTTGTGTTTTCTTTATTACCTCCATATTATTCTTCAAGTGTTGAGTTGTTTACTTTACCTGTTTGATTGTTTTTTCTTGGTTTTCTTGGGTATCTTTGAGGGACTTATTAATTTCTTTTAACTTTTTGTTTGTACTCTCTTTCATTTCTTTAAGGGAGTTTTTCACTTCCTGTTTAAGGGTCTCCATCATTTTCATAAAGTTATGTTTAAAGATGATTTCTTCTACTTCCTCTTGGTTAGGATGTTCAAGTCTTCTTGTTGCATGGTTGCTGGATTTTGGTGTTATCAAGTTGCTCTTTAGGATATTGGAGAAATTCTTTCATTGGTGCCTCCCCATCTCTTCCTTCAAATGAGGCCAGCAGAGTTTTGGCATCTTGGTACAATCTTTCTTGTGGCTGACTGTGACCTTGGGAGTTTTTCTTGGTCTGTCCTCACTTAATCCCCTCAGCACTGGAACATGCTCTCAGATCCCCTCTGCCCTGAAGAAGGCTTTGCTGGGGAATCCAAGAACCCGGCAAATTAAAAGGAGTGCTCCTAGCAGGGTGGAATGGGCTAAAGTAAGCAAGGAGCCAGGAACACACCCCGCTGGACAACCAAAATATTATGTGGTATTTTCTTTTCAAAATCATTGTAGAAGCAAAATGATTCTAGTTCATATACCAGCACACTTTTTTTGTGTGTGTAGCATCATTGACTGTTGCATGGTAAATGAATGCAGGCAGATTGTATATAATATATACACAGCTTTAATGGAGGAAATTAGACTTACAGATCCAAGGTTCCCGTGGAGCACAGGAAACAGAAAAGTGCACGCACGCTTCTGCACGCCTGATTTATCAGTAAACATTTGCCCGAGGCAAGCCCACCCCCTTAGCAGCTGGCCTAACCCTACAATTGACAAAAGTGGATATTTACAAACAATTAACAGATCATCTCTGTGGTAGAAAAAAAGTACAAACAGAATACTCCAATATCTTCCTTGAACTTCAGAGAGAAAATGAGAGTGACAAACAAGAAATACTAGTGAATAATAAAATATTTTGTTGCTACCAAGAACCTCAAAAGTAGAAATTATTCTGTCCCAAATAAGAGCTAGAAGCAATGAATTATTTCCCGAGTACCTGCTATTATTCTTAGGCAATTTATAGAAAGGTAGACTTCCAAACTCTCTCCTCTATAAATACAACCTATAAACTTTACCTTTGTCATTCTATGTTATTTCTCAACTACTTGATCATTACATATTCAGAAACTTAAGATCTTTAGTCTAGTGAGAAAACGGTACAAGATCTATGACAATGAGCTTTTACCTGTCTCTGTATAGGCTTTATTTTTAATCAACTTGAGAGCCTATCTATTAGTGATTTTTTTTTTTTTATTTTTCAGTAGATTATACCCAGTCAAAGGATTTTAGTGAAATGCTACTTCAAATGAATTGGTAATCTCAATTGCACATCTTCAATATTAGTAGGCAAATGAAGTAATATTCATATAATAGATCTCATGTGATGACGATACATAGTTGGTTTAAAATCTGTATCAGTCTTTCATGATACTATCAAAGTGACATATAATATTATCATAGGTTAGTCTTAGTAAAAGTAAAATTTCTGACATAATTTCTTTATCAAATTCATTTCTTATCATATATATATACATACATATATATATATATATATATTCATAAATGCATCATATTACTTTGGTATAAGATAATATAAAATAAACAGAGAACAGAGTTTGGAATTTTAATAAAAAAATCCTTTTCAGTAATTTATCATCGAAATAAGATACTGAAGATGTCAATGAATCTAATAAGCCTTTAAGTATACTAAAAGGAAAATTGGAAAGTTATGAGTTTATCCTCAAACCAGCTTTATTTTGAAGTGCTGCTTACCTCAATGCTGCTCTCTGTGAACCTGCTATGCTACTTGTGCCATTTGTACTAAAACTCTGTCAATTATATTTCTGAAAACTGATGAATGTTGCAACTGCCCACATTTAAAAAAAATGCTTTATAATATCACTAACAACCAAACCAAAATATCATACATTTTTATTTTATTGAAAGGATTATGTTAAAGATATAATCTCATATAATTGCAAAGCAGATTATGAAAGCAATTGAATAAGTCACCTTCCCCCTAGCTGCTAAGTCTCTCTTTCTACCATTTTCTTTGTAGAACACTGTCTTCACATCCAGTGAAAGACAAATCTGACTGACCACTGAAAATATTTTACATCTTGAGAAAAATTATAATGCAACAATGAAATTAAGAAGTAATTATAAAAATGATTTGCCTATTTCTTTTTTAAGTTCCTTGTTCTTTGATATTGACTGACATCTGGTTTGGTTACCTGGATACCCAAATGAAATCCGTCAAATAATTGTACCTTTGAAGATAAGAATATTTCGCATAAGAAGGTGGTGACAAATGTAATGCTACCTATTCATCATATCAGCAAAACCGGGCAAGGATAAAGTTACAAAAAGAAAACAGAAGTGAGATGGTGCAGAAGACCAACTATGTTTAAAACAAAATTTAATTTTCTGAAAAAAAAAAACAAATAATTGGCACAATGAGAAACATTGAATATTGTTTTTTTTAATACAGATGTATGTAATATCTATTTGCAGTAATTCCATAATGAACAAGACTATGTCAAATTTTTCTGCATGATTTTTTGATTTATTTAATAATTCTTGTTGTATAAACAAGTGTTAGAAAGGATACAAATAAATAGTAGGAAGGCAGGGGAAAAACTGAGTGATAGAGTACTTAGATAGCATATGCAAGGTGCAACAACTTCAAATCCCAGCCCATAAGACATAGAAACAAACCACATCATTCTCCCAAGCTCATACCCCTATATTAAACAATAGCAAATTTTGACTTGCATCTCTCAATTTATGTTTAATTTGGAAAAACAAACAGAAAAGCATAAATCATATATATATATATTTAATATGAATATATACTTATGCAAAGGCACTAAAATTTGGCATCATATTACTTTTTCCAGTATTCTTTTTAAAAAAAAAAAAAAAACCTTCATTGGATTTGTTCTTTCACAGTTTTGTGCATAACTATAACACATATTTTTTTGCTCTCACATTATTATCTTTCCTCTACTCTTAGTATGTTTCCTTTCCTCCCAATAAGTCACCTTCTCAAATAAATTCTGATTTGGTGTTGAGACCCCCTGAGTGTAGTATGAAAAATAAAAACCCAGAGACGGGTATTGGTATTCAAGCTGAAGATCAGAAAATCAAAGCAGCCAAATAACTAGAAAGATATCACTTCCACGAAAACTCAGACAAACAATAAGGTTATCCTGCAGTGCAATCTACCGACCTTGGACTCCACACTCCACTGAGCTCCTGTCCCTTTCTCTTTAAATTCAATTTTCTGCTTAACCATACAACTCCTTTCTCCACCTCTTTAGTGCTGGGAATAAAGGCTTGTGATCTCAAATGCTAAGGTTGCCTTTTTGTGACCTCTGTTTCTCTTTTAGACAGATTCAATTTTATGTAGCCCAGGGTAATCTTGAACTCACAGAGATGTATCTGAACCTGTCTGTCAAGTCCTGGAATAAATGGCGTGTCCCACAATTCCCTGTTCTCAATGGCTGACTAGGATGGCTGCTTTGGCCTCTGATCTTCAGGCAAGCTTTATTTATTAAAACCCAAAGAATATACCACCAAACCTGAGTTTAACTGGGGCGATTTGTTTGATCATGGGTTTGAAGTAATCTGTTGCCAGCTGATGGGCTCATCAATGAATACTCAACTAAAGATAAATCATTGGAGCCGGGCGGTGGTGGCACACGCCTTTAATCCCAGCACTTGGGAGGCAGAGGCAGGCAGATCTATGTGAGTTCAAGACCAGACTGGTCTACAAGAGCTAGTTCCAGGACAGGCTCCAAAACCACAGAGAAACCCTGTCTTGAAAAACCAAAATAAATAAATAAATAAATAAATAAATAAATAAATAAATAAATAAATGATAAACCATTGGGTACACAATGGGCGACAGTATCTGTTCTTCCACCTGAATTCACCAGTATTCAAGAGTTCAGCAGGGAGGGTCAGAGCTCAGGAAGCCCTTCACAATCCTTAATGGATTGTTGACAGACTTACCCTTGTGCAGGTCCATTGTTCTTGCTATATGATCATAATTGCACTTGCTGTGTTATTTACATAAGACAGTATTTCATAACCTATTTCTTCCCCATATTTCATTTATCCCTTACATTCTTTCCTCTCCCTTCAACAAGGTACTCTGTTCCTTAAAGGCAATACTATTGTTATGCCCAAATTTGCAAAGTCCTGGCAAAACCCAACAAAGAGACTGAGTCCTGTATGTAAAAGCAATGAGCCTTTATTTTAAGCAACTTTGCAAAGTCGGTCTCTCTGCATGTCCAATGTATTGGAATAAATGGAGAGCCCTGAGCTCAGGTAGAATTGAGTTTTTATAGTAGTAACAGTGAGCGTGAGGGGATTCTGAGGTTTAAGACCCCTGATTTGCTGACATTTTCTATGGGTGGGTGCCCTGGTGAGTGTGTTCTGGCAGGTGGTCCATTCTACAGCATTTGGAATGTTAGCATTTTTTTTAAATGGTCTGTTCTTGGATAGTGGTCAGGTAATCTCAGCTTGTGGTTCTTCCTGCAGTCAAGTATTGCTTCAGGGTAAACTACTGAGACTCAAGCCTCTTATTAAATGCATTGATGGCTGAGTTCTGGCAAGTGATAATGGTTGGACATAAAATCTTCATTTGGGTGGTCTACCCATACTTACCTTATCATGGCTGGCTTCCACATTTCCTCCTTCACGAGCACTGATAACAGGACCCAATCTTGAACCTTATTTGGCCCTGGTTTTAAGAAGGCATGGACTACTTAAATTAATATTTTTTTTTTTTAAATTGAAAGCTCTAGACCTAGTATATTAACAGTCACTATAGGTAGTTATCTTGTTCCACATTCCAGGGAGTACACCCCCCCCCCGTTGTCTCAGCCATTCAACCTATTTTGGGTAGGGGGCCTGGGGCTATATCTTCCTTTCTGCAACTATTTCAAGCTGACATTAGGGCATTGTTATCCAGGCCCAAGCAGGTTGAAAGGCTAAGCAAAGTGAGGGGGGACATTTAGGCAATGGGGCACTCATCAGACTTTGTTGAAGGAACAGGGAGTGTTTGTATCAGCTGGATTGGTGCACATCGGCTTTTAGGATGTCCAGGGCTAGCCACCATTCAGAGCAGGTTATAGTCAGCAACTGATACTTAGATGTGTCTGCCAGCCAAGTGGAAGCCTATTGAGATAAGTTTTAACTAAGAACAGAAGTTAAAATTTATTACTTAAAGAAAAATCCATATTGTAGAAAAAGAGCAGATAATGGCTATCTGTAAACAGAAGGAATAGACTCATATCTTTGAGTCCTAGCAAAAATGACAGATTTGTTAGAAGCATGTATATTTTTCTCCTGTCCAGAGAACTAGGCATGGTTTGGACAGAGATGTGTTTTGCCCAATGAGAAACACCTTTAAATTTATATTTAAATGGCAACAATAATAGATCGAAAATCTTGAGCTTGTGACCCACACAGTAAGTAGTGATTGCTCTATTAGCTTATTAGTACTATCATAGACGGAGGGGGGGAGAAATTAGAAACATTTTTTTATATATTAACCTGTATTTATGTATTTAAATCATTTTTAGACCCTTAAAGCTTATGGGCTTTTATATAAAACATTTTTTAATGAGTGAACAAGCTGGCTGTAGCTTTTTGGAAAGATCTGGGTACCATTTGCCGTTAAACTGACATTATAATTGTTCTAGCCATCAATATTATCAGAGATCTCAGAAGGATAAAAGACGGAGGAATTTCATTGGTTAAAAAATAAAGAAACTGCTTGGCTGGCCCTCATAGGTTAAAACATAGGTGGAAGGAGTAAACAGAACAGAATGCTGGGAGGAAGAGGAAATGAGCTCAGACTCGACGGCTCTGCTCTCTGGACAGAGGCCATGCTCCCCTCTCCCGGGCAGATGCACGCGATGAAGCAAGCTGCCAGGTCAGACATGCTGAATCTTTCCCCGTAAGACCGGTGCTACACAGTTTATTAGAGATGGGTTGATCGGGATATCAGAATTAGCCAGTAAGGGCTAGAGCTAATGGGCCAAGCAGTATTTAAAAGAATACAGTGTCCGTGTAATTATTTTGGGTAAAGCTAGCCAGGTGGCAGGAAGCGGCTCACTGCTCTTATCTCAACAGATAAGAAAGAAGCTGAATTGGGCAGTCATCATGATTCTCACTCATGACACAGCCGCAGGTTAAGATCTTCCCTGGTAAGCCACCTCGTGGGCTACAAAGATTATTAGAAATGGGTTAGATCAATATGTAAGAGCTAGCCAATAAGAGGCTGGAACTAATGGGCCAGACAGTGTCTAAAAGAATACAGTTTCTGTGTAATTATTTCGGGGCATAAGCTAGCAGACGGCCGGGGTGCTGGGGACGCAGCCCCACTGCTCCTATTACTACAGAAAAATAAAGTATATCTGAGTATAGACCAAATAGTTTATGAATCTACTAAAAATGACAGGGATCAGAGTCCATATACAGTTAGTCATACCCAGGTCTGCATTAGCATTAGAGGCAGAAATATCCAGAACAGCAGTCTTACAGTCTAAGCCGGGCCCATAAGGTATTTTTTTTTCCCTGTGGAAGAGGGACATGGAAAAGACTGACCATATTTTGTCTAGGCAAAAGGTCCTGCTGTTTGTCCATAGTCTGTACCAGGTCCTGGCAGCCAGTGTTGCACTGGGACAGGTCATCCATTTGGTCAGCATTGTCGTAATCCATTCGAAGACCACATGGTGTCTCATAATCTTTTCTTGTAGACCTTGAGTTACTGATAGGATCTTGGAGTCTCTGTCTAATTTAATAAGCTTTTTAATTATCATTTTAAATGCTATATTCTGCAGATCTCTGAAGTATGAGTGCTGCCTAGGTATGTCTTACTAGACAATTTTTTGGTTTTTTTTTTAATATTTGTTTTAATTTTGCTTTGAGAATATATACAGGGAACTAAATAAGGCTTATTTTTGTAACTATATTAGTACTTTAAAGATGACTAATTAACTTGTATTTTCTAACACTCCATAACAAGTTAGCAGCATTTCCAAGACTAGAACTCCATATTTTGTAAAGCTGGTAAGCAAACTAAATTAGTCATTCCAAGGGTAAACACAGAACAAGTTTATATCTAGCTGTTAAATGCTATCTCCTGCAAAGGCAAGTAATAGGTCCCAGGGTAAAATGGGAACAGAAAGGAGTCTAAGAGTGAGCATCACCCTAGAGCAAACAGAGACAAAGTTCTACCTTTTTGCTAATTTATAGAACCTGTCTTGGCAGGTGTGTACCAAGTTGTCCTGGGAAAGCTACCATTGGCCCTACATTTTGCCCCCTTCACAAGTTCGCATGAGAGTGCTGGATCATGGGTCCTGTCTGTCCAGGGGCTCAAATCTGTTGATAAAAAGAAGCAAAATCATTGGGGGCCTGTTATAGCTGAAAGTAAGGACCTTAACCAAGAAGACCAGTTGAACAAGTTTTCATCCAGCTTCCCTGTGAATGTTTTGTTCTCTATCATTAACAAGACCATTGAATTTCTAATTACCTCAGAGTGATTGACATAGAAACAACATTCTTTCCCCAGAAGATGAGGTCCAAACCTCTTAGTATCAATACAAAAATTTGTGACTCACTTTATCCAAATAGCTTAAACCCAACACAGCAAAGAAAAGGAGGCTATAACTGCAGCTGTGCCTATGTTGTGAATCTCAATTTAAATATCTGACATAAAGGTGTTCCTAGACTGCCCTTGTACACAACCTCAAAAAGATTGATATTTATAAGCTTGGACACTGTTCCAAGCCCTCTATCAAACTGCTTAGGTCATTGTCTTCTGAATCACAAGAAAATAACAATTTTGTCATTGGTTGGCTTTTGGTGCTTCTGACTCTGACCCTAATTTCTAGCCTATTAACAATACAAAACAGTTTATAGCACAGATGTCTCACAGCCTTATAAGTTTATTTCAATTTTTTTTCTAAAAAATAAAATCTCTTAAATATCTTCCTGCAATATTAAAAATAAAGTACTTCTTTGGTCCCTTGTTTGACAGCATATTCATAGCCTGTCTTTTAGATCTCAGTGTACTCCATTTCACTGTAGCTAGTACTTTTGGTGACTATCACCAGGCACTGGCATTTTAAAAATTATTAAGGTCCATTGTTGCAACTGCATATTCTTTGGGACTCTAGTCCTGTTATACATTTGTAAACCTTAGCTGTTGTTTTATGATCTCTTGCTTTTTAACCATTATCACCTGTGTGACTCTTAAATAAGCAATATCTAGCTGGCAGAACAAGGTACTTTTTTTTTGCATATAGAAACAATCTATCTCAATCTAAACTATCTTGGAGATTTGTTAGGCCCACTCCATGTAGTCACCTTTAATCAAAATAGTGATGAAATCATGTGACATATTTTTTTTAACTATAGCAAAATGGCAATCTGAAATTTAAAATGGAATTATGTCTTATGTTTTTTTAATTACCCATGCATAGATTTTAAGTAAAGAAAACACGATTCTAATAAAGAAAGAGCAATAATCAAAATCTAGAGTTAGCTTTTCAATAAAAAAATAGCATATAGCAGCTTTAACATTATCTATACCAAAAAGTTATCTTAATTTCTGCTAACCCATTTAGTAATCAGAGCTCAGTAATAAAGTCTCAACTCAATGCTTGCAAGAAAACTTACACAGACAAACTTTCCATCAAAATAGGCACATTTAGTATTTGCATGTATGAGAAACCAGAGCAAACATAGCTTACATCCCGTTTTGACCTTCTATAACTTTTTATATACCTTTAATCCATTTTATTTATTCTTTTAGTCTCCTGCTTTCTCCCTCACTTTCCAAATGACATACCAAAATCTCTCTTGCTTTTTAGACAACATACCAAAATCTCTCTCGCTTTTTAGACAACATAAAAACTCTTACTAAATCTTTCTTGTGGTTTTCCTCAGTGGTGTATGATGTAGTGCTTAAACAAAAACAGAAACATGCCTATACTATAACAAAAACCTTAACATTTACATCACATAAAATCTTGTATCAGTATGAATATTTGAAACCAACAGTAGTGTTTTTTATACACTAACCAATAATAATTTGTAACCAACCCTATTAAATGATGACAGGTACCTATAACCCATTGGATCTGAACAACCAGAGCAGCTCTAATGGAGGTAAGTCTGACTACAGCATCACAACACAGCCACTGAAGTTTTTTAACATCTATAGCCAGAGTCCTTGACTCACAGAGCCAAACCTTAGTCAGGTTTGAACAGAAGTTGAGGCATGCAGCCCCCAGGGCAGGTGGAGGGATTTAATTCAGTAGCATGGGAGGGGGCAGTGTGGCATGCAACGTGGGGGGGAGAGATTGTTAAACTCTCCAAGCCACAACAATTAACCCCAAATTCTCTGTTCAGTATTTGAAATCTTATTGGAGAACATCTCCCTTCTACAACTGTGGTTGGCAGGCTTGCTATGTATGTGGTAACAACAAGCATGCATAACCTAGCCATCCATCCATATAAGAATGCTGTCCACACAGCCAGAAAGCTTGTGCTTGGGGACAAAGCTGGCTAATTTTCATAAAATGTTTAAGGTAGCAAGGGAAATATACCCCAATATTATGGCCCTATCTCTAATGTCCTGTAAGTGATTGCAATATCAAAGTCAAATAAGTCATGATTTGAGTCAGTCCCATATCATCAGCTTTAGCCTGCTTCAGGACAAAAACACAATGAACAACATGCAGACATACAGAACAATGGAACCAAACCAAACTAAACACACAGCTTTAAGTTGTTTTGTGGGTGTGACCAGCCCCTCTATCCAAATGAGACCACTCCCTGCAGGTCTCTACACAGAACTGGAAATGCTATCCAAGTGTTTTAGTACAGAACTAAGAGACTGGTACTGACATATCTCACCAGAGGGAACCACCCTCTGTTTAAGGGCCTTGGGAACATCTTCTCCAGGCACCCCTGTCCAGTGATCTTTTTGAGCACTCGAAGATTGTCTACAGGCACTTATGATTCCTGGGCCCACTCACAGAAAGACATGAGATACAAACAGACAAGACAAGCTGGTTGGAGGTTCTATAGGTGGTAGCCACAGTGGGCTTAGGACTAGCTCCTAAAAGTTATGCCCAAATCCGCAAAGTCCCTGCAAAAACCAACAAGATGACTAAGTCACATATTTAAAAGCAAAAAGCCTTTATTTTAATCAAATTTGCAAACTTTGTCTCTCTGCATGTCCAATGTATTGGAATAAATGTAGAGCCAAAGCTCAGTTAGAATTTTTTTTTATAGTAGTAAATGTGGGGGTGAGGGGTTTCTGAGGTTTAGGACTCCTGATTGGCTGACCTTTTTTAGGGGTGTCCTGGTGAGTGTGTTCTGGCAGGTGGTCCTATCTACAATGGTTGGAATGTTAAGCATTTCCTTTAAATGGTCTGTCCTTGGGTGGTAGCCAGGTAATCTCAGCTTGTGGTTTTTCCTGCAGCCAAGTATTGCTTCAGGGTAAACTACTGAGACTCAGGCCACTTATTAAATTTATTGATGGCTGAGTTCTACTATGGCAGGTGATAATGGTTGGACATAAAAACTTCATTTTGGTGACCTGCCCATACTTAGCTTATCATGGCTGTCTCCCACACTATAAATGTTATGTTTAGGGTTGAGCACTTAACTGTCACTTATTCTAAGCTCTTTGAGAAGTCCTACATCTCTCCAGTTACTGTCATTCATCACAAAAGGAAACCTCTCTGATTAAGGCTAAAAGTAGCATTTGAGCAGAGATATAAACACAGAGACATTGAGAACAGCTTAATATAATCATTCATAGTCAGGCTTTGCTTATTGAGTCATTACATTAGCTAAAAATTTCCACCTTAGTACAGATATCTTCCTCTTTCATTGTAAGATTGTCACATTTTTTCTATTTATATTTACTTAACTAAACCACACATTTAATAAACTAAGGTTTACTGAATTTGAATTTTGTAAGAGATACATATATATACATATATATAACAGTAAAATCATAAGTACAATGTTAAAACATTGCATCAAAATTAAAATACCTTCCGACATTGTCCCACCTAAAGTTATTTTCTATAGACAGTTTATTATGAATGATTTTCCAGGTTTCAGATGATATGTTGAGCTTTATTTTAATTTCATTTATTTTTACTTTAATTTGCTTAATTTTATTAATTTTGATAATTTTGTACATGTAGATTATGTAATCTACCTACAATTATTCTCCTGTAATATTTCCTTTTCTTCAAGTTCCCATCCCACCTTTGTGTCTTTTGTTTTATTTTGCTTTTGTTTTGTTACCCACTGGTTTATACTATAACCATCCATTTAGGAATGGGTATGAAACTATCTTCTTAAGACTGAGATCAGTGGATGCTTCACTGAAGAAAATAACTTTTCTGTCCCTTGAGTGTAGTATGAACTATGATTTCTATTCAGTAGCAAAGCATCATATCCAAAATATCAGCTTGCAGAGGAAAGAGTTTATTTCTTCTTACAACTCTCAGGTCACACTTCATGACTCAGGAAAGTCATGGTACAATCTCAAGGCAGGGATCTGGAGTCAGAAACTGAAGCAGAGACACCAGGAGTTGCTTTTTATAGCTTTCTCTGCCTGTTTTCTTATATACTCCTGGACTATTTACTCTAGAATGGTATGAAGCATAGTAGTCTGGACTTTCCTACATTAATTACTGATTAATAAAATGTACCACATATTTACCTTCAGACCAATCTTATGGAGGCATTTTTTTTTCAATTGTAGTTCCTTCTTATCTGAACCTCTGATTTTAGCTGAAGATTATGACAAGTTGACAAAACAAATAAATAAAAACCTAACTAGGAAAACTGTAACTAACTTCCCTGGGGTTGAGTGGGATAGGGAAGAACAGGGTCCCATGAGCTGCTCTCCAATCTGTGACTATATGCTAACCTTCTCAGTCTTTTACAAAAAAAATTCAAAGTTTTTAAAATAAAACATTTATTTTATAATCATGAATGTTTTCCCTGCATGTATGTATGTTTGTCATATGTATTCAGAGTGCCCACAGACTTTAAAAAGGGAATTAGACCTGTAGTAGACATGGAGTGACAGACAGTTGTGATCCACTGTGTAGGTACTGGAAGTCAACACAAGTCCTTTGCGAGAACTACAAGGACACTTAAGCACTGAACCAACCTTACCTGGCTTAATCGTGTGAAGGTCTTATGCAAAAATATTAGATGCAGGCCGGGTGGTGGTGGCTCACGCCTTTAATCCCATCACTTGGGAGGCAGAGGCAAGCAGATCTCTGTGAGTTTGAGACCAGCCTAGTCTACAAGAGCTAGTTCCAGGACAGGCTCCAAAACGACACAGCTTTTTTCCTGCTACAGCTGAAAACCGAAAAGCATGTGTTCAGCTTTTCGTCAACACCCATTAAGTGTTTCGTGGCAGGACCTCTTAATGAGCTGCAGGGTTTTGCAGCTAAAGCTGAGTCAGGAAGCCTCTCTTAGATGAGAGCACTTGCTTGCCTCTAGCAAGCAGAGTAGACCCGAAAAATTGTTGCTACCAAGAAAACATGCATGCTTTACTCTTTCCCAAGCTTTCTGAGGCTTTCAATGGATTCAGTTGTCCACATGGCTGGGTGTCATCTGTTGAAATAAGTGTGGGGGGCTGCGTCCCCAGCACCCCAGCCGCCTGCTAGCTCATGCCCAAAATAACAACACACAAATTGTATTCTTTTAAACACTGCTTGCCCATTATATCTAGCCTCTTCTTGGCTAACTCTCGCACCTGGACTAGCACATTTCTAATAATGTGTGTAAGCACCCCAAGGTGCGCTTACCGGGAAGATTCTAGCCTACGTCCATCCTGAGTCGGAGCTTCATAGCGTGTGTCTCTGAGAGCAGAGCTATCTCGCGTCTGTCTGAGGAGTCTTACCTCACTTCCTCTTCCTCCTGTTTACTCCTCCCACCTATGTTTTAACCTATCAGGGCAAGCAATTTCTTTATTTAATTAACCAATGAAATCAACAGATTGATTTATGACACTCCCACATCACTCAGAAACATATAAACTACTAAAATCATTATAGGTTAATCAAATTAAAGTTCAGGTTTGGTCAATAGCTCTTCATGAACTTTCTATTGGATATGATCCAGAACCTTATAGAGTATGATTTCTTCTGTTTGTATTTCTGTTTTTGTGTTACTGGAAATCAAATTTAGGATCATTCTCCTAATTTTGAGTAAATATTTATCAGTTAAATTTATTTTCATCTTTAGCCATTAATTATGATATTTTCCTATATATTTATGTTATTATTTAGTCTTAAAAGTTTAATTGTCATACAATATTTGTACATATTTAAGAGAAATAGTGCAATAATTTAATACCCATGTGATTAATAATGATAAAAACATTAATGATAAAACATTTCATTTCTTAAATCATTTAACATTTGTATGAGATGGAAGATTCCAGACATGTCTTGTCATTTTGAAAGATTTATAAATTGCTTTGAATAATAGGTTTATATTCATGTTTTTATCTTCTGTAAGAATAAAAAAAGAGATGTGAAGCTTATATTTCCATACTTAGGTTAAAGTTCTATACATTTATGATGCTGTTCTCACATGTCTTAAACATCTGAGAAAAAAATTTAATTTACCATCCAGTAGATTTCAAACATACATACTTTTACCTCTGGAGTAAAGTATACATACTTGTCTGGAGGACAAGTGAAGGTCTCTGAAGTTGTGGTTAGCACTGACTACATAGTGAGTTCCAGGTTAGTTATGGCTATATAGTAAAATTCTTTCTCAAAACAATAAATACAAGCACATTTACTTTTTAAATAATTAACACTGCATGGAAACCTAAAGAGATAGCTGAAATTGTACATTGCTTCTATTTTATGGCGACTACATTTTTAATTGTTTATTTTTTCTACAATTATATGCAAGCACCTATAAGGTAATATGTAATTTATATACTGTGTTTTGAATAGCACATAACCTGTCATTAAAAAGACATGCTGTTTTGTAGTCTAGGACCCCAGATATTGCAGCTCTTTTGAAAAGTTCTTGTAGGAAACTATCGCCTAGCTTGAGGAAGTAGATAACCAAGGGTTCCTGGCCCCAGCTGCTTTGCTCTTTATGCGTAATACTTGCTATGAGGCAAGATGAAGATGTCCTCTATATACTCATGCTGCTATGATGTCTTGCCTAAGGACATAAAGCCAAGTGAACATAGACTGAATGTTTTAAAACTTTATGCTGAGATCAAATTATTTTTAGTACCAGCAACAAGGACAATAACTTTTATAAATACAATATAACTCTGCGTTTCATGAATTTTCTTCAACAGGTCTTTATCAGCGGCTTATATTTGAAGGGCATAATGTTTACCTGGATACCTGAAGCAAATACAGGAAAGCAGAAGGGAAATTGCATACTGCCCAAAGTAAGAATTACTTACTCTTGGGCAGAATGCTTACAATATTTCACTTCTGGGCATAGCTGCAATTGCTTGATGTGGGAGTTCCCACTGTGTGCTGTGATTATTATTAATGAATAAAAAAAAAAAACTGCTTTGGACCTATAGCAAGGCAGAACTTAGATAAGTGGGGAAAACTGAACTGAGTGCTGGGTAAAACAAGGTGGAGAGAAAAACCATGGAGCCACTGGAGACAGACGTGCTAAAACATTGCTGGTAAGGTACAGCTATGAGGTGATATACTGATTAATGGAGATGGACTAAATTAATAAGTAAGAGTTAGCCAATAAGAACTTAGAGCTAACGGGCCAAAGAGTGATTGAATTAATACAGATTTTGTGTGCCGGGAAGAACAAGTGACCTTTTTCAACAAATTTCCTTCAACAGTTGCTTTTCATTTTATTTGCTTCTTGTACATTTTACATTTATTGCACAGAATAATATCTATGTATGTAGATCAATATTTACTTTTTCCAGGTTTTAAGACCTATAAAATGAATTTTCTTTGAGAGAGTTAGTTTATTTTACAAACATTTTTTTTGCTGCTTATTTGCTTTCTTGCTTTAACCTATTATGTCTACCCACTGTGTAGCAAACAAGTCTGTGTCTGTTGTTCACTGACCAGTGTCAAGGCTACCATTCATAGGGTACCAAATGATCACATAAAACGTATGAGAGCCTTCATTATTTAACATTATATCTATCCTTAATCCCTGTCACTTGAATTTCTTTCTTTCTCTTTGATTAGTATGATCTATTTTTTCTGTAAATCATGAAAATACTGACTCTGGATTTTTGTCATCTACTTTATTAGTTAGCACTCCTATAATTTGCCACCTGATATTTTATAACATACTACCTGTAAATCTTAGCTATTAAGATCCTTGACTGAATAACAGCTTTATGATCAGCAAATCAACAATAAAAGCTCTGATACTTGGTGAAGTAATTTAAATTCAAGTTAATGTCCTTTTCTGTGACATAAGTTTGCAAAAATGAAATAATATATATGAAGTGCTCCTCATACTGCCTGATGTAACACTATTTCCTGGGCAATGATATAAGAATTATCATTGCTCAGTGGTGAGTAGGATAGGGCTGGGATAGAGATGAAACATTTATTTGTCTACTTGCTAATGATTGGTAGACAATCATAAAGCACAGTCTATACTAATGGGATGTTAGTGTCATAATACGAATCACCTCACAGTACTTATGTTCTGATCATAGGGCCATTTCAGTAATGTGCCTTGTAATCCCTTTCCATCATGTTTGCTCTGACTGGCTAGCAGCATTGGTTTACATTAGATCTTGAATCATGCTGAATTGAAGTTCAAAGGATAAATTTTTCCTTGTTTAATTTGCTATTTTGTATATAGAATGATGAGATTGTAGTCTATCCTTGGAGATAACAAGGCTGAGAATTTTTAATTTAATAAAAAATATATAGATATATAAAATGTATAAAAACAGATAAAAAAAATCCTAATATTTTATACAGGACCAGCACATTTATTCATGAGACTTATCAAATCTATGTCATTTAATTCAGTATGGGCTACTTATCTGTCAACTTGATAATAAATGAGTTACTTAGGAAGAACAAACATCAGTTGATGAACTGATATATCAGAATAATATTTTGGGTATGTTTGTGGAACATTTTCTTAATTGATGATTAATGAGGCAGTTTTCAGACCATTGTGAGTAGTTCTGGAGACAGGTGGTCCTGGATTAAATAACAAAGCAAGCTGAGCAAGCCATGAAGATCAAGCAAGTCACTATGGCCTCTGATTCAGTTTTTACCTCTAAATTTCTGCTTTAAGTTCCAATTCTTATTGTGCTTGTTGGTAAATTGTGACCTGGAAAATATAAGATAAATTAAACCATCCCCCCTCCAAGTTGCTTTAGGTCATCATCTTTATCAAAACATCATAAAACAAATTGAGATATGTAAAACTTGATTGTGTCTTAGTTTGAGTTTTTATATCGTGAAGAGACAATATCACCACAACAATTCTTATAAAAAAACATTTAATTGGTACAGGTTTATAGTTTTAGAGGTGTAGTTCATTATTATGACAGGAAGCATGGAAGCATGCAGTCAGACATGATACTGGAAAAGAACTAATTGTTCTACATCTGGATAAGCAGGCAGCAGGAAGTAAAAATGAACAACTGGACCTTAACATCTGAGACCTTGTTGGACTCTAGCGTCCAAACACCGAGGAGTAGTTGCCCCCAGAGACCACCTCACACACCACAGCCAATGCAAAAACATGAGGATTTTATTAATTCTGTCATGACAGGGTCCCTCAGCATTTGGGAAGCCAAGAGACCTCAAATAGATGGCACAGGCTACTTTTAAAGGAGAAGGCCACAGAAGCAAGGGGGGTTGTGATTGGCTTATTTAAAAGGTCTATTACCAATAGTTGGCTGGAGAACTGTTGCCAGATCAGATGAGGTAAGAGGTCATTTTGACCCCGTTTCCCAGGTGACCGAATCAAAACATATATATATATGGGTAATTGATCAGGAACTGAGTACTCTGCACATGTAGCTGTTAGGTCCTTGGTTCCCAGGGGAGGAGGGGAAGCACTATGGCATGGAGGCTGAGAGGACTCAGAATAGTCAGAAATGGCTTCAGGATTGTCTTAAAGTCTTACATTCCCTCCTCTTATTTGGTCAAATATCTCAATCTTGAGATATTTATAAATTTGGGGGACTAATTGGATCTGTACACAGAAATTAGCAAACCAGTGTTGTAGGCCCATCAATAGAAGGCACCAGGTCCTGTCGCCCTGGGAACTGGGAGAGTTAGGTTTGCCCCCAATTACAGGACATATAAGAGCTGATATGGTTGAAACTGCCAGTTGAGGCTATTTCCTCATACCAGGGAGGTCCTGCTGACAAGCATAGCCAACAAGATTGTGTCAAGTTGGGGGCAGTACTATTTAGCAAAGAAAAGGCTCCCACTATCAGATTAAATAGTCACTGGCCTGCATTAGAGCTTGCCAGAAGTGAAGCAGGGGTTGCAGAAGGATTTTTAGGACTAGGAGTGGGGCCCTGGGCCCTGGCAAGGGGGGGGGCTACCTTGGCAAAGGCTAGCTGGCCCTGGTCAGGTAATACTGGGTTGGGCCCTAGTACTATGGTCATTGGAGGTGTTACAACAACTCACAGGGTGAACAGAATCCCTATATCTTTCCTTTCTGGATCATATAACCGTAAACCCCAAGTATTGTCTGTTAACTGGTTAGCTCTCTCTCTCTCTCTCTCTCTCTCTCTCTTTTATTTTTTTCTTCAGTGAAAGTGATTGTGATTTCAGATTTTTTTCTGGTGTGGTACGAGTGAAAGAGACTAAGACCTTTTGTTAAGCCTCAACCAGGAGACATTGACATTGGTTTTACATCCCCAGGCAGCACAATAAAATACTTTAGCCCCCCAATACTGCAGAGTTTGCTCCCCCCCCCCGGACAAATATATCATTCAGAATATTTGCATACAGGATAAAAGTTTCCCAGGGTTTGCTCAGTATCCTCCCAAGAGTCTTTTGCTAAAACACACAGGTCTAAAGTTAGCTGGGGGAACCAGTTATCCAGGGGATGAACTCCAGTGGCTAGCCTTAAGGCTTGCCCAGTCTCAAAGTTGGTTAGGGTCCAGGTTAAGTCCTGAGGTATAAACAACAGGGCAAAGATCAGCAAGCCTGGCAGAATCAGGCCTTCTTGAGAGGATTTTGGGTATGCTGAAGTTTTCATTTGGAAGATCCTGCGTCTTACTGTGGAGGTGCAGGTTTGGCATGAGACATGTGGATCCAGGCTGCAATATCATCCACTGTGAGGGCAGTAGGTGTAGGGTTCCTTCCAGTGAGGTTTAAGGTTCAGGACCAGTGTCTCTGAACCTGGAACAGGTGTGAGATTTCCGGGTGCCAGGGCTGGTGTTGGGAGGTGCCGGCAGAGAAGCAGGGAGAGTTACTTAGTCCAGTAGGCACCAGCAGGGATAGTCAGGGCCCCTTTAGGGAGGGTCTAGTTTGGCTGGCAGCAGCAGGCTCTGGTCAGATAGTACTTGGTTTTAAATATCATCTCATGCCCCAAGTCCTTCCTGACACCCATGGAGACAGTCCCGCTGCTCGCCCCTGGGAGACAAGTGGGGGAGATGTCACAGGTCCCTGTGCTCCACATGGAGCATTGTTTTGGGGAAGTATCTATGTTCTGGACCCCGTGTCCAAATATTTTCTCCAGAGGAAAATCTTCTGCCAGCCTCCAGGGGCAGCAGTGGGGGATATGTATCTCGGATATCCCAGGAGGCTAGGCCTGCCACTAGTTGACAGAAATCAGGGGTGAGGGCAGGGGTATCAAAGCAAGGGCTTGAGGAGGCGTGGATTGCAGGTATGAGCGGGCAGCTGCTGTTCTGGCTGTGGGGTGCTGCAACTTTTCTCATGTCCCTCCAGATATACCCCAGGCATCAATTCTGGAACAAATGTGAGATTTCCAGGTGTCAGGGTGGCCAGAGGTCTCTATGCCTGGGCCCGGAGATCTGGAGAGCCTTCAACTGCGCTTGCAGATTGGGTTCGTGAGCAAATGTGTCATGAGGGGCCTTAGGAAACCAAGGGGGGAGGTCCCCCATATTGGATCTCATAGGGGGTTAGTCCAAGCTGAGACAGGGTGTTTTGCACACAAAACAGGGCTAAGGGAAGGAGCTGTACCCAGTCTCTAGTGCCAGATTCCAAAGGCTAATCTGGTTTTATTTATCCTTTTTACCTGTCCTGAACTCTGGGGTCTGCATGCACAATGTAATTTTCCCCAGTCTTACCCATCCCCTGACTTTTCTGGGCAACAAGGCAGTTTTACCAACAACCTTGATTACCTTTACCCTGCCAAACCTCAAGAAGATTTCTTCTTTGATCTTTTTAGTCTTGGTAAGAAAAAGCTTCTCTGCCATCCAGCTGATGTCCCTCTATGTAGGCTGCTCAGGTCATTTACCATTTCTGCCCTGTCTTCTTCCCAGCATGCACCACCAAAACCGGCTCTGCTTGAGCATTGCTGTACCCCAAGCTTCCTACAGCTAAGGTCTGGGAGCTGGGGGCAGTTCTCTGTGAAACTTGCAAGCAGCTCTGGAAGGCTGTATGGAATTGGGCTCCAGCACCTCACTGGACCCTCCTCCCTTTGCTACCTGCGGGGGCAGGTGGCTGTAAGCTGAGTTCCCAGACTTGGGCTGTGACCAAGGCAGCTGGGAGGAGAATTCAGCTGGCAGTGGTTGCAAAGCCTTCCTCAGGGAGGTGAGCATGGCGAAGGCAGAGAGCAGCCTGCTTTTCTTTACAGCCCAGGAGAACAGTAGGGGAAGTCAAAGTCTCTAACAGGTCTTTTTCTAATAAAAGTGTGGGACACTCAGGAATAATCAGCAGTCCTTGTGTCCACATGCTTTAGACATAGCGAGGGGGAACCCCTCCCCATTCTTTCCTGTACACCCCAGAATCGGACACCTGGGTGTACAGCGTAAGCGGGGGCGGGGGGATTTCAGTACTGTCACCATGGCTTTTGCGTAGACCTCTCAGGTGGGCAGAGTGCCGCTTCAGTAACCGGCTGTGCTGGGCACCATTCTCTGACCCGCTTCTGCTCAGCAGCTCTTAGAGAAGTGTCTCGAGCCCAAAGTCCTGTAGGGCCACTCCTCCTCCTCCTCACTGAAGTCCGCAATTGGCCACTCAGGGGCTGCTCTGTCTGAGGTGCGCAGTCTCTGGAGCTGTTGTCTTCTGTTGCCTCCCTGTTTTTTTTTTTTTTTTTTTTTTTTTTTTTTTTTTTTTTTTTTTTTTTTTTTTTTTTTTCCTTTACTAAGTGTTGGAGGGAGCACTCTTGCAGTCCCTCCTGGTTCTGCAACTTGCTATGAATGTCTGACTCTGACTGGCCTATAAAAGACATCATTACAGGGGCTGGAGAAATGGCTCAGTGGTTAAGAGCACTGACTGCTCTTCCAGAGGTCCTGAGTTCAATTCCCAGAAACCACATGGTGGCTCACAACCACTATAATGAGACGCGGCGCCCCCTTCTGGCCTGCGGGCACACATGGAAGGAATGCTGTACACATAATAAATAAATAAATCTTAAAAAAAAAGTAAAAAAAAAAGACATCATTACATTGCCTTGGCGATCTGCTGCCATGGAATCAAAAGGGGTGTATATCCTGGACCCCTCCAATAGTCTTTCTAAGAATCCTATAGGAGTACTATCAGACCTTTGTACTATTGCTCTTACCTTAGCCGAATTAGCAAATTAGTGGGGGCTTTGCAACCCCCCCCCCATTTTTTAGACACACCAGTAGCCAGTAGGAATCTGACAATAAAGATGGAGCTGCTCCCTACCAGCTGGAGTATTGAAGTCTCATTCAGGTCAGGTAAGCAGGAAGGTGTCCCATCCTCTATCTTGTTCAGTGATTGGGTTGGCCTGCTGTCATCTCCTGGGACATTCTTTGGAGCTTCAAAGAGAACTCACTGCTTTTCCTCTGTGGTTAGGAGCACCTGTAAGAGCTGCTGGCAATCATCCCAAGTGGGCTAATGAATAACCAGAACAGATTCTATAAGCCCCGTCATGGCCTGAGGGTCCCGAGAAAAAAAAGGGTTATAAGTAGAGTCAGAAAAAGGCAGTATTGTCTGCCATGCTCGGCTGGATATCAGGAAGAACCAGAGGTGCCTGGATTCTGGGTTTCTTTCACTCCTGTGCAGGAAAGAGAGAAGAAAAAAGTCTCGGGGATGGGCAGCCACCACCTCTTCCAGCAGCGGGGCTGCTTTCAGAATCAGGGGGACTGATGATGGCCAGGGGGGCTGATGCCAGCTTCTGAATTCCTGCAGGTGGATTTTAACAAAGATAAACCGACATACAAAAACAAAAATACAAAGAGACAGACAACAAACTCAAAACCAGAAGCTGGTGCTCTCACCACCATTCTGGTGTAGAACTGAAATACACAAGAACAAAAAGACTGACATAGACTCAAAATCAGAAGCCACATGGCAGCAGATCCAAAAATACAGATGGAGGATCACATGCCCCCTGGAGATTAGGGCGACCTGGTCACCCCTCCCTCACATAAATGCCCATGAAATGTCTTTCAGGGCTAGGACAAGAGAACTCAGGACACATCTGCCTCCTCCCTTAGCCCCATTTCAATACAGACCCTGCGCAAGTACAATTCTCAGATTATTGATTCACAATTACACAGAAACAGAAACACAATACACAAACAGACAGACATAAAAATGAGCTCGTTTCTTTATACCTCCAACTGGGCCCAGAGTGTGTCTGGGAGTGACTCGTTTCCCGGTCAGGGAACCAAATGTTGGACTCTAGGGTCCAAACACACAAGAGTTGCCTCCAGAGACCACCTCACACGCCACAGCCTCTCCCAAGTGACATACCTCCTAGAATAAGGACACACACACTTCAAAAAGGCCCTTCCTCTTATTAAACAGTGATACTCCCTATGTGCCTATAGTGAACATTTTTTTTTTCAAAATGCCACATTCAACTCCCTGTCACCAATAGGCTTATAGCCAAATCATAATGCAAAATATATTTATTCCAACTTCAAATATCCACATAGTCTTTCATAATATAAGAAATGTTTAAAAGTCCAAATGCCAAAGTCTCTTCTAAGATAAAATGCAATCTCTTAAATGTAATATCTATAAAAATTAATATAAATACATATATATAAATATATATATAAATATATATATA
>NW_026068373.1:34343-64445 GCF_014885135.2 Alexandromys fortis | reverse complement strand
TCTCTCTCTCTCTCTCTCTCTCTCTCTTCTGTCTTTCTAATAAGGCAGCTCTCTCCTTTTTTCTTTTTCTTTTTTTTCTTCCTCATTACTCTCTGTCCCACTTCTCTCTCTCTCTCTCTCTCTCTCTCTCTCTCTCTCTCTCTCTCTCTCTGTGTGTGTGTGTGTGTGTCTTCCCCCCACACTCCCTACACTAATACCCACCCAATATGCACTAAATAAACTCTTCATACCCAAGCTCTCTCTGGATGAAAAATCTGTCTCTTACTTGTGTGTGGTGTTCCTCCACATGCTGTAGGATCTGGCAGGGCCACTCATGTCATAAATCATAACATTGGTACATGAGTCAACAAATTTCCTTCTGTGTTCCCTCTCACCCATAGGTGAACAAGCTGAGGCATGCAGGGATCCTGGACCCAGAACTCTTTCCAAATCCTTATCAGCTGTACTGCTGCATACAACACTAACTACAAATGATATGGTCCCCTCCTCTAACCCTAACTCTAACCCTATCCCTAACAATAAACTGACATTCACCTCTGGCAATTCCCCATGACTGAGGAATGAGAACTTCTTTCTTGTCTAAAATTGTTGTACCTTGCTCTTCTCAGCCTTGGTTCCCAACCACTGTGACAATGGTCCTTGGACTGGTCTACAGTAATCACTAGACCCTCACTCTGTCTCAAGGGAAAAAAAAAAAAAACTCTACCTTCTAGTTCACTAGCAGCATTGATTCTCTAGATTATTCTTTTCTGTCTGTCTGTCTGTTTGTCTCTCTTAAATTTTTGGTTAGTTGTAGGCTAGCTTTAACTCTGTATATCTATATGTACATATCTATACAACACAAATTTCACTGCATTTACATATAAATGGACATACTTTTAAAAAAATATTTAAGAGCTCTGTTCATTGTGTCTCATTCTAGACTAAGAAAAGCAACAAGGCTCCACTATTTTAAATTTGTACATACTTTTAAATGATGATAAATATATGGATAAATCTATTGTAGCATACTGCATATGTGACTCAACTCTACTTTCCATATAATGATAAAAATTAAAGTTATAAAGATCTATTTCAGATTAACAAAAGCTAATCTACATTCTTTTCTATAAACTGTTCTTCACTATTGTCAGTTTTACTTTAAGTTTCTATTACAAACTTTTTTTTTCTTCTTTGTTTTTCACATGTGTAAATCTGTCTTGCTAAGTTAAAACAAGTACAGTCAAGCTGGAGGACTCTGGATAAAACATTCCTCCACAATCTCTCAGCTTATATCCAGTTCTCCATGCAAATCCTATACTGTAGTCATAACATATATACTCAGTAAAAAGTTCTCATGCTCAGAGATCTGGGGAATGTGGCATTTAAGTGTTTAGTTATTAAAAAGCTTTTGATAACAGAAAGACAGGTTGACTCCTAGCACCACCACACATTTTCACTAAAGAAGAGAGAAGACAGAGGAAAACAAAACAATATCCATCTGTAGATCACTTTAAATGAAAGCACTAACCATGTGACAAAACTGCCTTTCATGTAAAGTCCTGAAGATCTTCAGTTAATGAAGAAAAGTTGGAATGACTGTGGCTTTTCAGAACAAGGTAGACTTGTCTTTCTACAGATCCCTAAACCAAGAGGTAGGCTCTTCTGAACTCTGGCAGACCCTTTGTTAACAACAGAAGGTACATGACGCCCTAAAGTCCCTGCCCTAAATGACCATGGAGCACTCTGAGGAGTGGCTCTAGGCAGCCAATCAAGTAAATAAATTCTTTGTCATTTTTAAATGAATAACTCAAGTAAAATTTTATCCTTCTCAAGATCTCTGAGACAGTTTGATGGCTGAGAAGATTTTCCATTTTAAAAAGGACAACCTCACAAAACAAATCCAAGCATAACTTTTTACCATGTTTAAAGAAAAGGTGTTTTATGATACAAGGCTCAAACCAAGAAGGTGTTTTAAGGTATACACATACAAGTTATTAAGGTGTATACCTACAAGTTGTAGAGTTTTGAGGATTTGACACACATATGCAGCCATTTATAAAATGTAAGTTTGGAAAACTTGTTTTCACAAATTCAATGAACTCTGGTAAGCTCCAGAGAGCTGAACTGGAGAATTCACCTTAAACAGCACCTCATCAGGTTCAAGAGACACCAGACAGTTCTGCAAAGGCTGAACAGCAATGAAGCAAACAGCTTCCCCAGAAAATGGTTAGCATCTCAGCTTTCTCAGATCCCCTAAGATTCAGACAACCACAAATTAGCAGGAAGCAGTCTTTAGAGCCCAATGCCCTCATCCCCTTAACCTGCCATGCATATGATAAGAGATAGATGGGAATGTTATAATTATAATTATGCTGACCTGTCCTATCACTTGGCTACCCAGTCCCTTTAAGAGACAAGATCTGCCCACTTCCAATATCTCCCTTCTTCCCAAGAAATGCTGGTGTCTGCTTCCTCCTCATCATCATCCTTCTCTCTCTCTCTCTCTCTCTCTCTCTCTCTCTCTCTCTCTCTCTCTCTCTTGCTTGTTCTTGTGAGGAGTCAGATTTATCTCTCTCTCTTTTTCTTCTTCTCTCTCTTTTCCCCTATCTCTCTGTCTCTATATTTTTCTCATTTTTCTCTTTCTTCCCACCATAGCCCCACCATTATGCCCTCCTAATACTCACTAAACAAACTCTCCATATCCATGCCCTCTTTGCATGGCAAACTCTCTGTCCTTTACAACTGTGGTGCTACTCAGGTCATGGGATTCGCTAGGTCCACTCATTCCATTTATCATATCAAACACCCCTGACATGTGCCTGGCCTTGTAAGCTCACATTATTCACAGAGGGAGTTTCTTTTGTTCTGTCCTTAACTCTAAAGATATAACCACATGATTGACATTGACAAGTTCTGCTGGTTGTTGGGGCTAAAACATGACCACATCATTCAGTTACATCTTCACCAGATATCTATTTTCAATAATTTCCATCACTGCCTAAATCTGGTTGTCCTGAAACTCAATTTGTAGGTCGGCTTGGCCTCAAAATCAGAAATCATCTGCATCTGCCTCCCAAGTGCATGGATCATGCACCAATACTGCCATGTCTAAGCTTTTCTTTATTTTTTATTCCTTTTCACAAATTGAAAACTTAGCTTGGTGGGGTCTTGACCTGAGGTCTCTACTCCCTTTATTCCATTTCTTAATCTGGTTATATCCTTGAACACAGGACTTAGCTCCATTTCACTTTCAGGTACTACTTTTCTCCTCAAATTTTATATAGTATATATTATATTGCTTAGCTTACTCTTTTCCATTATAAATTCTCATTAGAGTTATACTCAAATGCAATGTAGAGTCAGTACTAAGTTATGATAAAATTTTCTCTGACAATGCAATTAGCCTAAATTTCTCAATTTAGACTAAGGCAGACTTTTCAGACAAGGGCAAAAAGCAGTTATATCCTTTTTGCCAAAATATGAGTCATCTCTAGGTCACATAATACTATTCTTATCCTCTGAAAACTCTTAAGTCAAATTCTCGAAGTTCAAGTCACCCTCAGTACCACTGTCTATGCTCCTACTAGTATGGCCCATTAAGTCCCATTTAAAGTATTTGTCTGCTTTTCTAATTCAAAGTCTCAAAATTTCATATTTCTCCAAAAAAAAAAAAAACATGGTCAAGCCTATCACATCATTATACCAGTGTGTGGTACTAAATTCTGTCTTAGTTAAGGTTTCTATTGCTGTGAAGAAACACCATGACCACAGCAAATCTTTGAATGGAAAACATAAAATTGGATACTGCTGTAGAGTTATGAGGTTTATTTAGTCTCTTGTCATCATGACAGAGCCCCAGTTATTGGGTATCGTGTGTTAATTGAACGAGCCCAAACAAACAAAATTATTAAGTCCACAATTATAAGTATTATAAGTACAGAATTATAAGTATTATAAGTACAGAAAAGGAACTCCTTGGTGACTTTTGGAAAAACAGGAGAGAAAATTATATGACACGTCTGGCAAGCAGGTCTTAAATAAGCTGTAGATATGGTCTTGAGCAGCTCCAGGGTAGAATATGACCCTTGGTGGGTTTTCTTAGGGGTGAAATCTGGAATGAGAGGGATGGGACCAGATATAGTGCTTTTACCTAGAAATCCTGGACTCTTTTGGTATACGGGCACCAGTTCAAGTCTGGCTTCTTCCTGTATACATGGAATAATATGGGCATGAGGTAGTTGGGTGTTGGTGGGCTCACACTCAGGAGGAGATATGGGGGAATACCAATTTGATTAGCTACCATCCTGGAGACCTCAGGGGCCTGTTTCTTGAAGAAGCAGTTAAAGCAACATGCTAGGAGAAAAAAAAAATATAATATTAACACCTAACCTATGAATGGGATTAGCTGTGAAAAGAGTGAAGACTGGTAGAAAGAATGGTGTGGGAGATATATCCTTGTTGTACAGAGAAAGCATAAGTGTATGGTCCAGACGCAAGGATATATATGCTGCTCATTGGGACATTTTGATAAAAACAGAGAGTGGGACATATTGATAAAACCAGAGGGGGAAGGGGAGAGAGGGAGAGAGAAGGAAGAAGGGGATGGTTGGGGAGAGCTTGGGGGAGTGGGATGGTTGAGATGGAGGAAGGAAGAATATGGGAGCAGGGAAGAAGATATCTTAATTAAGGGAGTCATTTTGGGATTGGCAAGAGGCTTGGCTCTAGAGGGGTACCCAGGTTTCCACAGGGATGTCCCCAGCTAGGACCCTGGGAAGTGGAGAAGAGGGTGCCTGAACTGGTCTTGTCCTGTAGTCAGACTGATGACTATCTTGAATATCACCATAGAACCTTGATCCAGCAAAAGATGGAGATAGAGACAGAGACCCACATTGGAACACTGGACTGAGCTCCCAAAGTCCAGTTAAAGAGCCGAAGGAGGGAGAAGATGAGCAAGGAAGTCAGGACCATGAGGGGTTGGTCTACCCACTGAAACAGTGTGCCTGAATTAATGAGGGCCCACCAAAGCCAGCTGAACTGGGACTGAACAAACATGGGACCAAATTGGACCCTCTGGATGTGGCTGATAATTGGTTCTGACTGAGAAGTCAATGATAATGGCACTGACATTCATCTCTACTGTATGTACAGTCTTTTCAGGATCCTGGTATAATTGGATGTATACCTTCCTATGGCTGGATGGAGGAGGGAGGGCCTTGGACTTTCCACAGGGCAGGATATCCTGTCCTCTCTTAGGACTGAAGGGGGAAGTGAGTGGAGGAGCAGGAGGGAAATGGGAGGAGCGGAAGAAGTGGAAATTATTTATAAATCAATAAAAAAAATAAGAAGGAATAAAAACCACAGTGTGGAGGGTCCTATTCTCTGGCCAGACCATTTATCCTGGATAGGTACCCATTCAAATTTGGAGAAATGGCACCAGAACTGATATTCCAAGAGCTTGTGGGTGGATTGTATGCAAAATTGGGGATTGATTTATTCCAGGAATAACAGAAAAATCACATCTGCCATTTGCTGGAGATGGGAAGTGTATCCATCCTATAAGGGTGTCAATAAGATAAAAAGGTAATGGAGCTTTTTATGACTGAGCATGTGGGTGAATATCATGCCAGTACTTGCCTGTTTTTTGTTCTCAAAGGTATTATGAGTGCTGGTGATATAGGGACTGGTGTATCTGGAGTGAAGCGGGATGCCCTTCTGCATGTCTTAAATATCTTTTATTACTATTGGTTAATAAAGAACCTATTTTGTCCTATAGCAGAGCAGAATATAGATATGTGGGAAATATAAACAAAGATAGAAGGATAAAGAAGGCAGAGTCTGGGAGACACCAACAGCCACCCTAAAAGTAAAATATTAAGTAACAAACCAGGAGCCTTGTGGTAAATTATAGAATAATAGAAATGGGTTAATTTAAGTTGTAAGAGCTACTTAGTAATAAGTCTGAGAAAATAGTCCAAAAAGTTTGTAATATTTAACTTTAGAGTGGTTATTCATTAACTAGTAGGTAGGAAGAAATCTCATTACAATTGACACCAATGTGATGCACATAAATTCACAAAATATTAAGAAAGCTATAAAAAGAGCTTAAAAATGACAGTCAAGAGAAGCTTCTCAGTAGCTGTATTTATTTTTAGATATGCACTCTTTGCTGGCAGCCTGCAGATGTATGGCTCCTTTAACAGATGGCTTTCTGATGCTTGCTGGTATCACAGATGGCTTTTTTATGAGATCCTGCTAGAGACCAATTGAATGGGGTTCCTGGTGAGTGTGTTGCAAGTTACTTGGAGGCAGGGTGAACCAACTGTTTCACAGAATTGGCGTGGTAAACATGGCTCCAAGAGCTGGTGATAAATGTACCTCTGCCATGATACAAAACTGAACCGGGCAGAGCCAGCAGAAAAAGCTGTCACTCTTGGCCTAGCCACATCCACTTAATATTTTAAATAAGTGATCAGAAAAGGATTACAGGTACACAATAAAGATAAATTCAGACAAAAAATAAACCTCTAAATGGGACACAGTGTGTTTAAAAAATGTACATAGGCTTAAGAAAAAAAAAGAAAATTGGTATAGGCAGTTATATAAAATATTTAAACATATAAAGTCTTTAAAGAGATTATAAATATAATATTAAAAAACTACTTAAGAATAAAATTCACAAGAAGTCTGGGTTTTGAATAATAATGTGTTGATTTTGAATTTTTGATGGTTAATAGATAAGAGACAGGTACTATGAGACATGGGATTGAAAGAGAAACTGATAAAATATATCAATCTAAATATTTTTAAAATTCCTTAGCCTTAAAACAGATGTCAGAAACTTTGATCAAAGGAAACCTCCTGAAACTTGACAGATAACTGATATCTATCAATAAAGATAATCACTGGCCCTCCAAAGACTTGATCATTATCTCAAAATTTTATCAGAGACCCTAAATATGCTTCATGCACAGACAGCAAGAAGCAGTTTGGAGAAAATGACATCCACATTCCTAAGAGTTTTGGGGGGTATGGATGGATTTTGGATATTTGGTAAATTATGGATGTTTGTCATATTTATGCAAATATAGAAATATAGGGTGAAATGTCAACTATTAATTTCAGATATGCTGCAATGATATGTATTTTGGTATACTGATACAAATTAAATTTTATTATACTGTATGTTTCTATTCTTGTTTAAAGGACTTTTGCATATTGAAACAAATATAAGGTCAATTTTTTTTAAATTTATTTATTTATTTATTAAAGATTTCTGTCTCTTCCCCACCGCTGACTCCCCTTTCCCTCCCCCTCCCCCAATCAAGTCTCCCTCCCTCGTCAGCCCAAATAGCAATCAGGGTTCCCTGCCCTGTGGGAAGTCCAAGGACCACCCACCTCCATCCAGGTCTAGTAAGGTGAGCATCCAAACTGCCTAGGCTCCCACAAAACCAATAGGTGCAGTAGGATCAAAAACCCATTGCCATTGTTCTTGAGGTCTCAGTAGTCCTCATTGTCCGCTATGTTCAGCGAGACCGGTTTTAACCCAGGCTTTTTCAGACCCAGGCCAGCTGGCCTTGGTGAGTTCCCGATAGAACATCCCCATTGTCTCAGTGTGTGGGTGCACCCCTCGCGGTCCTGAGTTCCTTGCTCGTGCTCTCTCTCCTTCTGCTCCTGATTTGGACCTTGAGATTTCAGTCCGGTGCTCCAATGTGGGTCTCTGTCTCTGTCTCCTTTCATCGCCTGATGAAGGTTAATATTCAGGAGGATGCCTATATGTTTTTCTTTGGGTTCTCCTTCTTATTTAGCTTCTCTAAGAACCCGAATTATAGGCTCAATGTCCTTTATTTATGGCTAGAAACCAAATATGAGTGAGTACATCCCATGTTCCTCTTTTTGGGTCTGGCTTACCTCACTCAGGATAGTGTTTTCTATTTCCATCCATTTGCCTGCAAACTTCAAGAAGTCCTTGTTTTTTACTGCTGAGTAGTACTCTAATATGTATATATTCCATACTTTCTTCATCCATTCTTCAATTGAAGGGCATCTAGGTTGTTTCCAGGTTCTGGCTATTACAAACAATGCTGCTATGAACATAGTAGAGCATATACTTTTGTTGTATGATAAGGCCTCTCTTGGGTATATTCCCAAGAGTGGTATTGCTGGGTCCATGGGTAGGTTGATCCCGAATTTCCTGAGAAACCTCCACACTGCTTTCCAGAGTGGTTGCACAAGTTTGCATTCCCACCAGCAATGGATGAGTGTACCCCTTTCTCCACAACCTCTCCAGCAAAGGCTATCATTGGTGTTTTTGATTTTAGCCATTCTGACAGGTGTAAGATGGTATCTTAAAGTTGTCTTGATTTGCATTTCCCTGATCGCTAAGGAAGTTGAGCATGACCTTAGGTGTCTTTTGGCCATTTGAACTTCTTCTGTTGAGAGATCTCTGTTCAGCTCAGTGCCCCATTTTATAATTGGGTTGATTAGCCTTTTACAGTCTAGTTTCTTGAGTTCTTTATATATTTTGGAGATCAGACCTTTGTCAGTTGCGGGGTTGGTGAAGATCTTCTCCCAGTCAGTGGGTTGCCTTTCTGTCTTAGCGACAGTGTCCTTTGCTTTACAGAAGCTTCTCAGTCTCAGGAGGTCCCATTTATTCAATGAGGCCCTTACTGTCTGTGCTGCTGGGGTTATACGTAGGAAGTGGTCTCCTGTGCCCACGTGTTGTAGAGTACTTCCCACTTTCTCTTCAATCAGGTTCAGTGTGTTTGGACTGATATTGAGGTCTTTCACCCACTTGGACTTGAGTTTTGTGCATGGTGATAGATATGGGTCTATTTTCATTCTTCTACAGATTGACATCCAGTTTTGCCAGCACAATTTGTTGAAGATGCTCTCTTTTTTCCATTGTATACTTTTAGCTCCTTTATCGAAAATCAGGTGTTCATATGTTTGTGGGTTAAAGTCAGGGTCTTCTATTCGATTCCATTGGTCGACTTCTCTGTTTTTATGCCAATACCAAGCTGTTTTCAATACTGTAGCTCTGTAATAGAGTTTGAAGTCAGGGATGGTAATGCCTCCAGACGTTCCTTTATTGTATAAGATTGTTTTGGCTATCCTGGGTTTTTTGTTTTTCCATATAAAGTTGATTATTGTCTTCTCCAGATCTGTGAAGAATTTTGATGGGATTTTGATGGGGATTGCATTGAATCTATAGATTGCTTTTGGTAGAATTGCCATTTTTACTATGTTGATCCTCCCAATCCAAGAGCAAGGGAGATCCTTCCATTTTCTGGTGTCCTCTTCTATTTCTTTCTTCAAAGACTTGAAGTTCTTGTCAAATAGATCTTTCACTTCCTTGGTCAGGGTTACCCCAAGATATTTTATGCTCTTTGTGGCTATCGTGAAAGGTGATGCTTCTGTGATTTCCCTCTCTGTTTCCTTATCCTTAGTGTATAGGAAGGCAACTGATTTTTTGGAGTTGATCTTGTATCCAGCCACGCTACTAAAGGTGTTTATCAGCTGTAGGAGTTCTTTGGTAGAATTTTTGGGGTCGCTTATGTATACTATCATGTCATCTGCAAATAACGAAAGCTTAACTTCTTCCTTTCCAATACGAATCCCCTTGATCCCCTTATGTTGTCTTATTGCTATTGCTAGAACTTCAAGCACTATATTGAAGAGGTATGGAGAGAGTGGACATCCTTGTCTTGTTCCTGATTTTAGTGGGATGGCTTTGAGTTTTTCTCCATTTAATTTAATGTTAGCTGTCGGTTTGCTGTAGATAGCTTTTATTATATTTAGGTATGACCCTTGTATCCCTATTCTCTCCAAGACCTTTATCATAAAGGGGTGTTGAATTTTGTCGAATGCTTTTTCCGCATCTAATGAAATGATCATATGGTTTTTTTCTTTCAGTCTATTTATATGGTGGATTACATTGATAGATTTGCGTATGTTGAACCAGCCCTGCATCTCTGGGATGAAGCCTACTTGATCATAATGGATAATTTTTCTGATGTGTTCTTGAATTCGGTTTGCCAGTATTTTATTGAGAATTTTTGCGTCGATATTCATGAGTGAGATAGGCCTGTAATTCTCTTTCTTGGTTGGGTCTTTGTGTGGTTTTGGTATCAGGGTAACTGTAGCTTCATAAAAGGAATTTGGCAATGACTTTTCTGTTTCTATATTGTGAAATACGTTAAGGAGTATAGGTATTAGCTCTTCTTGGAAGTTCTGGTAGAATTCTGCGTTGAACCCATCTGGTCCTGGGCTTTTTTTGGAAGGGAGATTTTTGATAACAGTTTCTAGTTCTTCGCGACTAACAGGTCTATTTAGATCATTCACCTGGTCTTGGTTTAGCTTTGGTATATGGTACTTATCTAAAAAAATGTCCATTTCTTTTGCATTTTCCAGTTTTGTGGCATACAGGCTTTTATAGTAAGATCTAATGATTCTCTGGATTTCCTCTGTGTCTGTGGTTATGTCCCCCCTTTCATTTCTGATTTTATTTATTTGCGTGTTCTCTCTCTGTTGTTTAGTTAGTTTGGATAGGGGTTTGTCGATCTTGTTGATTTTCTCCAAGAACCAACTTTTTGTTTCATTGATTCTTTGGACTGTTTTCTGTGTTTCTATTTTGTTGATTTCTGCCCTCAGTTTGATTATTTCCAGTCTTCTACTCCTTCTGGGCACCTCTGCTTCTTTTTTTTCTAAAGCTTTCAGGTGTGCCATTAAGTCCCCAATGTATGCTTTCTCTGTTTTCTTTAAGTGGGCACTTAGTGCTATGAACTTTCCTCTTAGCACTGCTTTCATCGTGTCCCATAGGTTTGAGTATGTTGTCTCTTTATTTTCATTAAATTCAAGGAAGACTTTAATTTCTTTCTTAATTTCTTCCTTGACCCAGGTGTGGTTCAGTAGTTGACTGTTCAGTTTCCATGAGTTTGTCGGCTTTCTGGGGGTAGCATAGTTGTTGCCATCTAACTTTAATCCGTGGTGATCTGATAAGACACAGGTGGACACTGATATTCTTTTGTATCTGTGGAGGTTTCCTTTGTTTCCGAGTATATGGTCAATTTTTGAGAAGGTTCCATGAGCTGCAGAGAAGAAGGTATATTCTTTCCTATTTGGGTGGAGTGTTCTGTAGATGTCTGTTAAGTCCATTTGCTTCATTACCTCCAATAATTCTCTTAATTCTCTATTAGGTTTCTGTCTGATTGACCTGTCCATTGGAGAGAGAGGTGTGTTGAAGTCTCCTACTATTAGTGTGTGTGGTTTTATGTCTGCCTTGAGTTTTAGAAATATTTCTTTTACATAAGTGGGTGCTTTTATATTAGGGGCATAGATATTCAGGATTGAGATGTCATCCTGATGAATTGTTCCTGTTATGAGTATAAAGTGTCCATCTCGATCTCTTCTGATTGATTTTAGTTTGAAGTCAGTTTTGTTGGAAATTAGTATGGCCACACCTGCTTTTTTGTTAGGACCATTTGCTTGAAAGACCTTTTCCCAACCTTTTACTCTGAGTAGATGCCTGTCTTTGTGGTTGAGATGTGTTTCTTGCAAACAGCAGAATGTTGGATCCTGTTTTCGTATCCAATCCCTTAGCCTGTGCCTTTTTATAGGTGAATTGAGACCATTAATATTAAGTGATATTAGTGACCAGTGGTTGTTTACTCCGGTTATTCTTACTGTTTTCGGTAGTAGAGTTTGTGTGTGTCCCTTCTTTGAGTTGTACTGGTGAAGGTTCGCTAGATTCCTGAGTTATTGTAGTCAGTGTTGGCAATGTTGGATTCCTTGGGTTGCGATTTTCCTTCTATTACTTTCTGTAGCGCTGGATTTGTGGCTACGTATTGTTTAAATTTGTTCTTATCCTGGAATGTCTTGTTTTCTCCATTGATAGTGAATACTAGCTTGGCTGGGTATAGAAGTTTGGGTTTGCATCCATGGTCTCTTAGTTTTTGAAGAACCTCTATCCAGGACCTTCTGGCTTTCATGGTTTCCATAGAGAAGTCAGGTGTAAGTCTGATCGGTTTACCTTTATAAGTTACTTGGCCTTTTTCCTTTGCAGCTCTTAATATTCTTTCTTTAACCTGTATATTTTGTGTTTTGATTATTATATGGCGAGGGGATGCTTTTCTTTGATCCAGTCTGTTTGGTGTTCTGTATGCTTCTTGGATATTCAAAGGAATATCTTTCTTTATGTTGGGAAAGTTTTCTTCCATAATTTTGTTAAATATATTTTCTGGGCCTTTGAGCTGTAATTCTTCCCCTTCTTCTATTCCTATTATTCTCAGGTTTGGTCTTTTTATTGTGTCCCATATTTCCTGAATGTTTTGTGATGAGAATTTGTTGGCTTTGCTGTTTTCTTTGATCAGTGCGTTTATTTTCTCTATGGTGTCTTCAGAATCTGAGATTCTTTCTTCTATTTCTTGTATTCTATTGATTATGCTTGTTTCTGTAGGCTCTGCTCGTTGACCTAGATTTTCCGTATCCAGCTGGTCCCCAGTTTGTGCTTTCTTCCTTGCTTCCATTTCAGTTTTCAATTCTTGAACTGTTTCCATTACCTGTTTGTTCGTTTTTTCTTGGTTTCCCAGGGTCTCATGTACGTATTTACTCAATTCTTCAAACTTTTTGTTATACTTCTCATCCATTTCTATAAAGGTGTTTTTTACATATTGTTTAAGGGACTCTATTGCTTTCATAAAGTCGATTTTTTCCACTTCTTCTGTGTTAGGGTGTTCAAGTCCTTCTGTTGTAAGATCATTGGGTTCTGGTGCTTTCATGTTGTTTTTCAGCTTATTGGGAGAATTTTTGCCTTGGCGCCTGCCCATCTCCTCCTATTGACGATCTCTAATTGGTCTTTTAAAACCAGATCAGGTTTCCCTGCTGGCCAGAGGCTCCTCTTGCAAAATTCCCTCGTTCTGTTTCCTGGCTCCTGCCAGGGGCCAAGATCCCTCTCACCCCTCAGACGGGTCTTCAGGAAAAGAACCAGGTTCCCTGTTTGCCAGGGACCTCGCCAACCAAAGGCCTACCTCTTTGATTTAATTGTCCTGGGGCGATCTGCTCTTGGTGTTGCACTGGTCCCTGTCGCCTGCGTTGTCTGCCACTGTGTCAGTACCCGCCGGTCCCGGCCGCTGCGCCAGCTACGTCGCCCGCCGTGCGCATCCGGTTCTGGCCGCCGCTGGTGCCGTGCACGTCCGGTTCCGGCCGCCGCTGGTGCCGTGCACGTCCGGTTCCGGC
Source organism: Alexandromys fortis (assembly GCF_014885135.2). Classification (NCBI taxonomy): domain Eukaryota; kingdom Metazoa; phylum Chordata; class Mammalia; order Rodentia; family Cricetidae; genus Alexandromys; species Alexandromys fortis. Next base: position 51,230 of record NW_026068373.1, on the reverse strand, counting down.
CGCCGCTGGTCAAGGTCAATTTTTATTACAAACACACATATATTTCTACTCTTGTTTAAGGAATGGTGCTAATTCAGCTCATTGAAAAATCTAAAGTATAGTTAAGAAATACAAATTGATATTCATTTATAATAGTCAAACTTATAGTCATCTTAGATTTTTAAGGTAATACAGAGCTATGATTCAGACAGATAATCTTCAAACACTTCAAAGACCTACAGAGTATGGCATTTAAAATGTTGTAAGAAATATCTTCTCCTGGCAGGACCAATTACTTCATGAGGATGATGGGCATCAAAGAATCTCCTTATGGTGCTTACTTTTAGTGTGGCAAGGCTAGCCCTTTGTTCAAAAGACTGTTCTTGCCTGGACTGTTTTATTTTACTCTGTAAAAGCTGAACATGAAGGACCCACAAAAAATGTGATTTCAGAACTTGCCAAAACAAGATGGGATAGTCTTACAGGGTTCCTGATTCATGGAAGATCTGTCAGACATTCTGCAGAACACAGAAGAAAATGTAGGGAAACTGTCAATATAGATGGGAAAAATTCAAATTTCCTGCTTCACTGAGATATCTTCCAGAGACTCTAGGTCTATAGGCTAAAGATGGTTTCACCAGCATTACAGAGGAACTTTAGGTGACTTCAAAGCCAGCCAGATATTTCTGTCATTTCCAGAATTTTGGAAGTTGATAAAAATTAACTTTCTGTTTACTTAGGTAATATCATAGTCTTCTGGGGCCTTTGATAGGGTTGAAGACTTAATAGGTATAATTATTTTTTCCTTAGTTATGATAAGACATAAATTAGATATAAAACTTTAAACTCACAACAATAGAATGGATAATGGAGTATATTCTTTAATTTTATCAAATATAAATTGACCAAATATTATAACTGTAATTCTTGCTTGATAACCACTTTGGAATATGTAATTTTACTATATTAAAGTTTAAATCATCCTTTTTAATTGGATGGAAAATGGAAGATGATGTAGGATACCCCTCTTGATGCAGTGAATAGGTTTTATTACCATTGGTTAATAAAGAAGTTCCTTTTGTTTATGACAAGGCAGAATATAGGTAGGCATAAAATCCAAACAGAGACAGAGAGAGAAAGATGGTGGAGCATGGGAGATGTCAGCAGCCACTGGGGAAGCAAGATGCAAGGTAACAAACTACAAGCCTTCTGGTAAAATACAGAATAATAGAAATGAGTTAATTTAAGTTAAGAACCAGTTAATAATAAGCCACAGCAAATAGGTCAGTGTGTAATTAATATTAAACCTCAGAGTGGTTATTCAGGAACTGACAGGAGGGAAGAAATTCTCAAGTTATACTGGAGGACAACTTGTGGATCGATCTTGGCATGAGGAGAGGAGTGGACTTCTAAAATATGGGATTAAAGGAGAGTGGAATCCAAGAGAGATTTTAAAAATTGGCATTAATTTCCACCAAGCCTATCAAGATTTCTTGATATAGTAGCAGAACTCTTTCCTTAGTAACCTGAAGGTATATGCAAAACAACTGCAACAGATTTACATCTTGGTGCCATAACAAAATCCCATGACTTTGGTTTAGAAACTATGAACAATTTTTCTAGGGGTTGGTTTCAGCCTGATGAAATACACCTTTAAGTCAATGCTTATAGGACAACCAGAGAAAATTTATTAAATGGAAGAGATTGACTGAGTAAAGAAGCTGAGGATCAAGGGAGGAACAGAGTTGATATGACTAGAGGCTCCCATACCCTCTACCATTCTACCCTGTATCTAAAAGCTGGGACCAGTAAAATCCTAAAAACTGTAGTCAGTACTACCATGATGTCTGTGAGTGAGGTACACCTAACTGAACTTTAAACAAGAAACTTAACTAATGAACTAATGAGCTACCAAGCTGGTTGTAGCCTTGGTTGTGGGGTGGTTAGTGGAGAGTGGATAAACTGGTTAGTCTATGAGTATATTAGTCATCAAATATCATCTTATCTGAGATGGATGAATAAGCAGAAGTGAGATAGTTTTTCAGATATCTAGACAATTGCAGGTTTCTCTCTGGCTGTTGAGGGTAAGGTTACCCAAAGGCAGTACAAGTCTAAGGCAAAAATGGTGGAGGATTGTCACTACTCCAGAAGGGATTAGAGTTTCCTGGCAGTGCAATGGCTCTTTAGGCAAACCAGAAGCCTCTCACCCAGAAAGAGTGAAGAATCAGAAGAGATCCTAGATACCTTTATAGGCATTTGGCTTTGAATGGATAACTTACTGAACAAAAGATTGTCCAGTGTGGAGGAAGTGGGGAGAAAGGGATAGTGACTTTCCATGGACATTTAGTCACCAGATAACCTCAACTCTACTTAGGTTTGCCACCAAGTTGATAAATATTGGATACCCAGGTACTGGGTATCCTCTTCCCATGCAATAAACCAAATAATGCCTAACTAATAGGTCCAGTTTTAGTAAGCAGAGGAAAGCAACTAGCAGCTCACTCAGAAATGCAGGAGAGAGAAGCATAAGGCAGGTCTGGTGACCAGGTCTTAAATACCCTGTAGCTATGGTCTTCTGCAGCTCTGGAAAAATCAGAGTCTTTGTGAGCTTTCTGAGTGGCAGGGTCTGGAATGGGAGGAGTGGGACTTAAGGTAAAGTTTCCACCTAGACAGCAGAAAGCATGACAGTATGCAGGCAATCACAGTGCTGGAGAAAGAGTCAAAATTTCTATATCAGGATTGGCAAGCAGTGGACAGAGAACTGGCTTGAGATTCTGAGACCTCAAAGTCACCTACTAGTGACACACTTCCCAAAAGCAACACCTGCTTCAGCAAGGTAACATCTCTTTACAGTACCATTCCCTAGGATGCTACAGGGGCCAATTTCATTCAAACCACAACAAATATCAATTAAAAATATGAAATTTGGAGTCTTTTAACCTGTGCTTTAACCTTGAGGTATTTATTTATATAGAAGGAAATATAACAACTCATTTTTTTCTAGCATGGGTTATATTTTGTCATCTCCAAAGTGAGAATAAGAGTACCTCCCAACTCACGGGATTTGGGGTTAAACAATTAGCTAATACTTGGAACTATATTTTATACACAGAATGCTCAGAAACAGTAGTTATTATTTGAGAATACAAGAAGTTGATATAAGTTGAAGGAATATCAACATCAAATTAACTAAGAAGAGAGTAATGTTTATTGTATTATAGCAACATGACATGTGCTTACAATCTTAGTACTCAGGATACTGAATTAAGAGGATCAGTAGCTGGAAGCCAGATGTGGTTGCATAGTAAGAATTTTTCTATAAGATGTCTATGTAAATTAAATTTTCATAAAAAGAAATGATGCATGTTTGGCATGGTGGTATATAATCACAGTACTTAGAGAGTCACAGAGATAGAACTCAAAATTTAAGGCTGCACATTAAGATTTTGTCTGTAAAGAGAAAGAGAGAGAGAAAGAAAACATAGATAACTTTAAGTTTGAAATACAGAGAAACTCATAATGATGCTTTACAAAATTTCTCTCCCTATTTTGTAAACATGTACTTTTCTCCATGGATGGGTGTCATTGTGATTGACATAGTTTTCAACAATGCTTACCTTTATGTGCAATCTCATATATTTCTTATCAATGGTTTTTATCAATAACTGTATCACCTCTAAATTTACAAATTAAAACCTCCTATTTATTGGCTGATAACTTTTCTTTACAGCTGAATCTCTTTCTTTTAGATTTTCCTTCCATTATTTTCCAGCATTTCTAGAAGCTATAGTCCATTAATTTTATCATTATGATTTCACATCCATTTTTATACAGCACTGTCCCACAACTAATTATAGTAGCTCCTAGAAATGCTGGATGATAAAAAAAGAAATATCACACTCACTCAGAATTGAGTATAATAAAGGGTTATTTATTTAGGGGTAGACTCACAGATCACAATCCCCTTCATGAACAAGGAATGGGAACTGAATCATGCTACCAGAAGAGAGGCCAGACACATGCTTCACATCAGCATATATAGCATAAGAGGCCACACCCAAGTGGGAGGGTATCGTAAAAGCTACTGTCTGTAAGAGTTCTTACAGCACCTCACCACTTTTTGTTTAAATAAGAAAGTTCTAAGCCTAATATAAAATTATATACAATAAGAACAAATGTCAGGTAGAAAAATTAGAACTACAACCAGTATAAACAATATCAAGCAAGAAACATGTGATAAATGTTTCAATAATTATCCTATCCTAATGAGTTTAAGTCTTGTATAATAAATGACTTGTCCAAGTCAAGAGAGAAAACTAACTGCAACTGTCTAGTTTTCAACCTCATCAAAGACCAGAGAAGGGAAATAATATTACTTAAGTAAGCAGGAAACATTAACAAGCAACTTCCAAAATGTGAAACAAATTACAGAGACAACTGGCTAACTTAACAATCACCCAAATTCTCATTTGCAATTTTGGCTAAGGCCAAGTGGTGTAGGAAGATCTTCTGTCTATGTGTTACTTTCATTGGTTAAATAAAGAGAGTGCCTTAGCCTAGTTGATAGGGTGAACTCAGAAAGGCAGGGAGACAGAACAGAATTCTGGGAGAAAGTAGGCAGAGACAGAGAGACACCCGCCATGAAGCTGCCAGGTCAGACATGCTGAATCTTTTCCCATAACTTGTGGCGACATACAGATTATTAGAAATGGGTTAAACCAAGTTGTGAAAGTTAGCCAATAAGGGGCGAGATATAATGGGCTAGGCAGTGTTTAAATGAATATGATTTGTGTGTTGTTATTTTGGAACATAAGCTAGCCAGGCAGTCAGGAGCTGGGCAGTAGGAAGCGGCCCGCCATTCCTTTTACAACAGAGTGATGCCCAACATGGTAACGAACTCCATGTTAAACCTGAGAGGGCTTACCAAGAGTAATTGACAGACCATTTTCAGAGGTAGGAAAATTTTCAAAACTGTCTTACCCTGTCTTGGTTCAACACCGTTTTTCCTTGTATCCTTCTTGACCTATCTGGACATCATGCATTTTATCAGTGGTCGATGCATGGCCAGTTCCTAGCCCAAAGTATCGTTTTGCCAAGAAGCAAACAAGCTCCAGCTGGAATGTCTTTAGTGTTCAACATTCTCTTGGGAATAGATTGGTGCTCCAGGAGCAATTGTGTCTCACATCAAGCAGAATCCTCAGTTATTTAAATGCCATATTCCAAAGCTCTTTGAAATGGTTGAAGATTACATAACTGTGCAGAATATAACCTCTGTGTATCTAAAGAACCTGATTAGTCAAACTATAAGTATGACAAACATGGATGACTATTGACCTATAAATCTTAATACCTATAAAACTTAAAGATTAAGACTTGATATTAGAATATTAAACAATCTTTAAACAACTGGTCAACAAATGATTATAATGACCTAAAAATGTAAACAATATATAAGTATCTTGATCAGTGATAGAAATGTATATTGCAATATAATAAATATACCCTAAAAGTATATCAATATACAAATTGACTCAAGCACAGGTAGAAGCATGCATGCATACACTATGAAAAAATAACTTTGCCTAGGTATACAAATATTGTAGCTAAAAATAGGAACATATGCAATATCTATACCAATGTAAATTGCCTATAAATAATAAATCATGAGTATTTGCTCCATTACTTATTATTATTATTTGTGTGAGAAAGCTCACACTAAGCTATTATCCCATCCAATTTCCTTTTTTTTTCAAAGTGATCCCTGGGCATACTTGATTTTCCCCAACCTCCAACCCTGTACCAATTATAATCAACCCCTAAATGATGTCATTAACCCTGACAAAAAACATTGTTGAGAAAGGGGATGCCATTCTCTAGAATTACTTCTAGCTATCATGGGGGCAATGTTTTTTCTATGGGATCTTATGAAAGTAAAATGATGGTTAAGTCCTAATATTTCTTGGGACTGCCAGGATGTTAATCTGGGTATTCCATTGTTGCAGCAGGTCACAACACCATAAATTCACTGCAATATTAGCCACATACAACCTCAGCCTTCATCTCTGTCCTTCTGGCCTTGTTGATTCAACACACCTCATGCTTTGTTTTACTTGAGATAAGGTTCCAATTCCTAGTAATAGAATATTTTCCTCTTGAATAGCCAAATTTGGATGTCAAAATTCTCGAGTAATGATAGTCATATCTACATCTGTGTCTACCAAAGCTACAATTACAATGCCATTTACATACACTCTTAGATTTAGTCTTTATCATTTATAGAATCATACCAGAATATACATTTTCCATTTCCTATCAGAATTTTTTATTTATCCTCCATATTTATTCCACCATCCAGAACAGTATGGTCTTTTATAGAAGGCTCTGGATTTTTTCCTGGTGAGGCATGTCCTCCATAGTGAATGAAATAACTAGACCAGTTTTAGCTTAGGCATCTGTGAAAGGCCTCTCATGGTGTTTTCCAATGGTATCTTGTTGCCTTGTCTTTCCTTTGTTGATCTGCATTCATTGGCCCAATGTCAACCTTTGCCACACCCTCTACATATACTTGAAGGCCGAGTCCTCCTATTCTTCCCATTCCCAGAGGATGTATTATTCCTAAATTTTTTTTTCTACAATCCCTTCTCAGATGTCCATTTCAAGTACAAGTACAATTAAATAATTGGCATTTTGATGTCTACTCATTCCTTTGGAAATTGCTTCTCCTACCCAAGAATCAGTAGTATAGTCAAATGTCTCAATGTTCATTGTATGTAGGATTCATTCATCCATTGGTACTGATCTAAAATTTAAAGGCCAATGTATTTTTTTTATTCTAAGTTGGCATTTTCAAAAGCCAGAAATTTAATAAGTACTCATCTAGCATCTGGGTCTGTTAATCCTATATGTAGAGTCTTAGTTAGACTTTGTAAAAAGTTACTAAAGGGTTCTCTCTGGCCCTGTTTAACCCTGCTATATGATTCTGAAGAAGGATGCTTTAAAGAAATCTCACACTAGCTCAAAATTGAGTATAATAGAGGGTTATTTATTCAGGGGTAGACTCACAGGTTACAATCCTCTGCTGCAATGGGGAACAGCAAGTGAATCCCACAGCTATAAAAGAGATTGGACATGCACTTTACATCAGCATAAATTGTATAAGAGGCTAAATACAAGTGGACTGGGATCTTAAAAGCTATTGGTGGGAGAAATTCGTACAGCTTTGATTTACTTCATTTCCCTCATTCTTTAATCCTGTCCCAAGCATTTAAGACAGTACTGTTGCATAGAGACAAGTTTTGTTTATTGTAGAGCTTGAATATATGGGTCAGCAATAGTGCCCTCACCAAGAATTTGACCTTGGGAAGTCACTAGTTCTTTTTTTTTTCCTGTTGTTATTAAATTTCAGTCTCTTCCCTGAAACAGCATTTAAACATCAGTTGAGGCCCTTCACCCATGCTGCTGAAACTAACTGAAGCCAATTATGTGGCATGGCTTTAATGGTAGAAGACCATGCCTTTATCATCTTCCTAAGAAATGTGGAATGCATACCATAAGTAATGGGAGCTTACTTAATTTCTTTTAGATCATTCATTCCTATAGGTATGCATCAACCTTCTTTGGACCCATTTGGGCCTTTAGAACTTGATGCTTTGTCAGAGTTAGATTACAAGTTTGGAAGCTGAAACCCTGGTTAAGTCATCTCTGACAACTACTGGTGATATTAAATCCTATCCTTGTGCCTTCTTTCCCTGTTCATCAGCTCCAATAATTTCCTCAGTAATTTCCAATCTTTTTACTATTGTCTTTTTTAAAGCCTGAATCTCCTGGTCTGTATATATTTCTAGTGATTTCATTGAGGCACTTAGCCTCTGTTTCTCATTCTGCACGTGTGATTCTAAGGTCTGATTTTTTTTCTTTAAAGATAACACCTCATCCTTGGACATTATTTCTATAGCGAGCAGATTGCCATCCTGGAGAGATACTCTATCTGCTAACCTAGCATAACTTCTTAACAAATTTTGATTGTTAAATTAAACAGTATGAATTCTTTCAGATAATTTCTCAGAATCCTTTGACATAGATTCAATTTTGTCTGCCAAATTAATGTTACCATTTTCAATAGTATTAATTTTTTTCAGATAACTTTTGATTTTTGAAGGTATTAATTCTGTCAACTAGCTGTTCATTATCAGTCTTAAAGACTGTATCAGTTCTAAAAGTGCTTCATTCTTGTCTCCATTATCAAACCATTTTCTTAATGATAGAATATGAAAAAGAAAACTGAGTCCCAATATCCAGTAAATAGATAACCATATAAGCCTTGCAGAATACAATCCATAGTATTAGCAAAAAACTTACTAAAACCCTCTTTGGTAATATTGTCTGCAATTATATAATGTTAAAGTTTACTGATTTATTAATTAATAAAATATTTACCTTATGTTATGTTATGAGATCTAGAAAATTGTTTAAGTTGTAATGACCTTAATTGTCTAGCAGGTCTCATGGTTGCAGAGTTGCAACCAGCAGCGCAACATGGTACCATCAACAGTCCTGAGCCACTTTGTTTTTTTCACCTTGGTGCCGGTTAAATACTGAGAAATATGCTTTGCTTTACAAATTAAAAGCAATTAAATCAATACTTACACAGAGCAAGAAGCCCAGAACTCACAGGCAGGGGTACAAACTGGAAGCTGTGCAAGCCGCTGTGTGGCAGGGTATGTGGCAGTGGAGATGCTGGATGTGCATGAGCTTGGAAAATTTCCAAGTCGCCCCATGTGGTTATCTTTGTTATTGTCGAAATTAAAAAAAAGAAAAAAAAAGTAAAACCCTGATTAGTAGGTAAAAGCAAGCCAAATGGGAGAGGGTAGAAAACTTTCTGGTTGTGGGCCAGTTAGGCCTTTCAGCCAGTCCATCTAGTAAGTGTGGAGTTCAGATCCATCCACATGAAGAGGGATGCTAAAAAGAAATCCCACACTAGCTCAGAATTGAGTATAATAATGGGTTATTTATTTAGGCACATACTCACAAATCACAGTCCTCTGCACGAACCGGGAACAGGAACCGAATCATGCCACCAGAAGTGGCATATATAGTATATAGTATAAGTGGCATATATAGTATATAGTATAAGAGGCCACACCCAAGTGGTTGGTTAACTTAAAAGCTACTGGCTATAGGAATTCCTACAGCAAAGAAACACCATGTTCATAGTGTCTCCTTTTTAGAATTTGGTGGTTTTTGCTTATATTTTGTTTTCTGAGACTTGGTTTCTCTGTATAATAATCCTGGCTTTCCTGGAACTCACTTTGTAGATCAGGCTGTCCTCAAACAAAGAGAGATCTCCCTGCCTCTGCCTCTCAATTACTTGGATTAAAGGGGTGTGCCACCACTGCCTCCCTCACAGCAACTCTTTTAAAGGAAAACATGAATTGATTTTGTCTTACAAATCAGAGGTTTAATCCATAATCATTATTATGGGAAGCATGAAAAATCAGATCAAATACTTCCAACACAATAGCACAGAATATATATTACCATCCCAAGTGGGAGGAAAAATAAACACCATAAGGAAATACTGAACCACAATGACTACAAAGCAGCTTGGCAAACTCCAAACTCTGCATCTCCATGCCTGATAAAAGTGCTTTTCACATCTCCAATCCCTTTCTACTCTTTAGACTGCAACACAGTTATTTCTTTTTGGCTGTTTCTACTCCCTGTTAGCAGCTCACCTTGACAAGAAGGTACCCTTTGACCTCACACCTCCAACATTTTGGGGTCTCCAAAAAACCCAGATTATAACTTCAGAGCTTTATTCAATGACATTTCCAGCTTTCATGCAGGGACAACCCTAACATGTGTATTGCCTCAGTGTGTTTCCTTAGTCAAAGACGGAGAATCCATAATTCATTAATTGCATCCTTAACTCTAAAGCCAGAATTGCATGGGATAAACTGCTAAATTCTGCTCCTGACTATGGATAAAACATGTACCCATTGTTGAAATACATATTCTCCAGCTTTCTGTTTTCCATCATTTTTTTTTTCACTGCCGAAACTAGACATTCCTATAACTCCCACTATAGACCAGGTTGTCCATGAACTCAGAGACTTGACAGCCTTTGCCTTCCAAGTGTTGGGATTAAAGTTTGGAAATAGGACAGCAAGCTCTAAATTATTTTTTTAGTTTCTTTTAACTTTTAAAAACTTCCTCTTCACCAGATAGAAACTTAGCTGGGTATTGTTCTGCGGTCATCACACCCTTCATTCCATGTAGCAACAGCCTTTCTTAAATCACTTGACTCCTCCTAATACCAACTTTCTGCTCAAACTATGCATTTTGTACTTTTCTTGCTCAGCATGCTCATTTTCTTTATAGATCTGCATAATCCTAAACAAGCAACACAGTCAAATTAGTCTCTCTGGAAATCTCTTCTGATGTAGAGATTATGTTAATCCACAACTCTGCAATTTAATCTCAGGTAGATTTTTTTTGGACAAGGACAGAAGGCAGCCATATTCTTTGTTAAAATATCACAACGTTCTTTAAGCCACACATGAATATTTATCTCCTCTGAAACCTCTTGAGGTAGGATGGTATAGTTCAAATAACTCTCGGTACCACTGTCTTCCATGCTTCTAGAAGTAAGGTCCATAATGCCCTGAATAAAGCATTCAACTTACTTCCTATCTAAATTCCACATTCCTCCAAAGGAAAGCATGATGAAGCCTTTCACAGCAATACTCTAGTCCCTAAAACTAACTTCTGTCTTTCTTAGGGTTTTATTGTTTTGAAGAGACAATATGACCAGAAACTCCTATAAAGAAAAGTTAATGGGGGCTGTCTTACAATTTAAGGTTTAATACATTATTGTCATGGCAGGAAGCATGGAAGCATACAGACAGCCATGGTGCTAGTGAGATGGCTGGAGTTCTAAAGACAGATCACCAGAAAGTAGAAAGAGAGACATTGGGCCTATTCTGACCATTTATGAGATCAAAAGCCCAAGCCCAGTGACACACTTCCTCCAACAAGGTCATACCAATACCAACAGAGTCATACCTCCTAATAGTGCCATTTTCATGAGACTATGCTGGCAATTTTCATTCAGACCACCACAGAACACAACCCTGGCACTGCATGGATGACCATTAAGCAGAGACTATTTATCCCATAGATTTAGGGCAAAACCAAATACTATTTATCTTTCTAAAAGGCAGTGAAAAAAGACTCCTAAAGAAATTCTGCCATACTCATAGATCAGTACCTAATTCAGCCATCATCATAGTAACTTTATCCTGCAGTTGATGGGAATAAATTCATAGACAAACAATGAGATATTACTGAAAAAGAGGAAGACCTTGGAACACTCATCCCTAAAGGGAGTGTCTCCATCAAATCCCTCCTTTCAGAGCTTAGAGAATCCCAAGGAAGAGAAGGCAAAAAAGAGTGTGTCAGAGGGAGTGGATGACACCAGAACAAACCCCTCTATATAAACTGAAAAAAAAAAAGCTCATATGACCTCATAGAAACTAAAGAAGGAAGTATTGGGAGGGCTTACATGGATCTGAACCAAGTATTCTGCATGTATATTATACCTTTTAGTCAAGTATTTCTATGGGGCTCCTGAAAGTGTGAATTAGTGTGTCTCTGGATCTTGTGTCTTCTCTTTGGCCTCATTTCTTTAAATTAGCTTCCCTTGTTTAACTTTGATGTGATAGTTTCTGTTTTATTTTAATATTTTATTTACATGTTTACTTGTTATCTCCTAGAAGCCTGTTCTTTTCTAGTGAGAGAGAGAAAAGGTGTTAATCTGGATTATAGGGGAGATGGGTAGGTACTGGCAAGAGTAGAGAGAGGGGGGAATAACCAGGATATATTGTATAAGAAAAGAATCTAATTTAAATATAAGGGAAGAGAAAAGGAAAAAAGAAAAACAAGTGTGAAGTCCTTTGCTTATTGTGAGCCCTCAAAGAGATCAAACACATTAGAATAATCTTTCTTTACCTCAGAATAAAATGTTCTCGATTATGTATAAGGAATAGTAGTACTTAAGGACCAGACAACATGGTGCTGATATAGATATGAGATATGAGTTAGTTTAGATGTGACTGAAAGTAGATCATAGAGAATTATGAGTCTTCACAAAATAGCTGACTCTGAATATACAGAATCCCCTTTGCACAAGTTGAAAAAAACTACAACAGCAATCCTAGAGTTGACTGGCCTTCAGTCATTACCCATGTCATCAGTTGGGTGCTCCAGATTGGGCTGCCAGGAGTTAGGTGTAGCTAGGATACACAGCCCAGTGGAGAGGGATACATTGGCAGATGAAATCTAGCAGGCCAGCAGAGAGCAGAAAGGTGAAGCCAAACAAGCCTGTGAGATCGCCCTCTGAGGACATCATTCCCAGGACCAGACAAAGCAGCCACCAAGGATCATCATCTCATCCTTCCCGCACCTCCAGAGCTGAGCTCACCTTCTCTGTGAGCCTGGTGGAACACCACCTGAGGGAGAGCAGTCATGCCCCATGACTGAGTGAAGGGGCACCCATCTTCCTGATCCATAGACTTCTGGAACTGGAAGGCAATGAGGTCCAACACAGAGTCTCATTACTCCGGAGCTCATGGACATGGCTATCTACACAACTCAGCGAACTGTTACAATTCATCACTGTCTCCAAGGTGACCCCAGCTCATTAATAGATACTAGCTCCTGCTGTCTTTCTGTGCTGAATGGCCCATCCAACCTGTCTATATCACACATGTATTATTCATCCAAAGTTTGGCATTGAATAAAAAAGAAGAGAAAAAGTCTGAACTTCAAATCATGTAATTTTTCTTAGTTGGAGAAAATAGAATTTATGGAGTTCTAACAGGTTTTTGATAAACATGTTTTGTTTTCATGCAGCTATTTTCTCAGTGCATAGCTGTCTGCCAATGTGTTTTAATGTAGTAACAAATTATCTGTTCTTTCTCTTTCTTCCTAATTGCTCAGCAGGAATTCACTAAATGTTTCTCCTATGATGACTGCAAAGAACCTGCAGAAAAATCTGGTATAGAAGATTAGCTTGGATAATATTGTCTGTAATTGTTTAAGTGCTTGAGGTATCATAATGAGCTGAAAGGAAACAATTAGTCACAGATGTTTTGAACTAAACATGTAAGGAGACCAACTGGAGAACTTGATAGAGTATCTTCAAATCTGCCAAACTACTGAAGGCTCATGAGGTAAAGTTCATGCATCCATTTTAGCTTTGCCTAAGTTTCCTTTGTAAAAATAAGTAGTTCAAAAGACAGAAAAAAATTTGACACAAACATAATGATATCAGGAATATCAGTATGTTAGGGATTTTGCAAAGCCTCTACTATATGTTTTGCATATAAGAAAATCCATCAATTAGAGAATATTAGAAAAAATATTTGTATATTCATTTTAACATAACCGTGTATGGTCTGCATTGGGGAAAGAGACTGCAAGATGATAAATAAAATAACAATTAAAATTATTTTTGATTGCAATTAAATATGCTGTATTTTACCAGAAGTTTAACATGAAGTTTCTACTCCAAAAATACCATTAAAATGTATTTATTTTGCATAATGCATAAATATATCAGAAAAGATACACATGTTTTAGATCTTTGATACAAATTTTAAATTGATATATTCACTTTGACCATATGAAACAGAAAACCGGGATAATAATATACATCATTTTTAGGTTACATATGTGTATAACTAATCCTACTTTTTTTCATTTTTTTATTATTCTTTTACTGAAAACAGATTTCCTTCATCCAATATATTTTTTATTTTTCCCTTCCCCCATTTTCTTCCAGATCTTTCCCACAGCCTCTCCCATCTGAATCCCAACTCTTTTCTTTAATAACTATGTTGAATGATGATATATTGCAATTCTACTCTAAACATAATGGGATCATTATGGAAAATCTGCAAAGCTTTTGAAAGAAAAACAAAAGCATTTACTAATAAAGAGATTTTTTTTATTTAAATTACTTAGTACTCTATGCATTTTACTTGCACAGCAAAATACTAAAAACAATATGATGAAAAATTATGAATTTTGTGGTATGTCTTTGTTGGTATCTTGCCAGTCTCTATCAGTGATGCTAATTGCGAACATTCTCCAGGAAGTTTCTGTTTAGGGGAAAATCTGAGAGATCACTTGCTTTAGAATCTTAAAGCAAGTGATCAGTGGGGAAGCAGAGACATGTATTCTCCCCCAGTTATTTTGGAACACACCTATTGACCATCAGAACATCATAGATCCCTGTGGTATCTGATTATGGTTCCATCAGATACCCAAACTCCCTTTTTTCTACCTATTTTAATTTGCATTTTCTGTTGAGTAACAAATCTATAAATATTCCAGCATATATTTCTATTAACTATCTCAGACAATGCCCTTAGAGATTTGATTGGTGAAATATGTTATCCCAAAAAGATTAAGGAGCTAGATATGAAGTTTTGTCTGTGATAGATCATCCACCAAATTATCAAAACAGACCATAAAAATCATAAATCAAATGTTCTTAGTATATAAAACAGAAGTAAATATAAGATGAATTATTGTAAGTACAGTGCAGTCACTTAGTAAAGTAGTCCAAAGATTGATAACTTTCACCTATTGGAAAAGGTAATATACTGCTCTGGGGAGAGACAACAACAGAAAATCACATTAGTTATTTGAAAGATATGTCTTAATAATTGTTACAATCTCTGAAGCAGTTTCAGGCTATAATGAAAGCAGCTCAGGTTTTCCAAATACACTATCTGTCAGAACTAGATGTGTCATGTTGGACAAAGATTACTTTTCAAATTTATGCCTATTTAGATAAGGAAAATTATCAACTATACCTCTTCAATTTAAAGAACGGCCATGTCATCTGATAATCAGAAATTTTTATGGATTAACATCATTCTGAGGACTATTAGTCTCAAATAAAATTAGAATACCTAGCCATGATAATCAAGTAAAACACAGGTCCACAACTAATCAACATAAACTTGATTCTCCTGAACTTACTGTTTTATGAGTAAAAGTGGCACAGTTTTAATTTATAGTAATACGGAAATGAAATAAGGACATGGTACAACGTGGCCCAAAGGTAGAAGTGAATTGGCTCAAATTCCCATGCCATTCATCTCTCCTTACATTACTCTAAATAGTTGATACAAAGATACTGCAAATAAGTTGCTAATCGGTGAAGGAGGAGAAATTGGAGGAAAAAAGAAAAAAATATATATGAAAATGTTTATAAATGGACCAAGTTTATAATACATAAGCTAAAATGTATTTTACTTGCATTACAGTCTCATCTATAATTCCAGTTCTAGGGGATCCAACTCTTCTGTCTCCTGGTATATGATATGAATGTGGTACACAAACATAAACATAATGTACCCACACACATGAATTTAATAAATACATTTTAAAGAAAAAGAGAAGAAACATGTGTCATTCTTTTTATCATCTATGGCTGAGGAGATAATAGTGCTCTTTCTGTTGTCCTAACTTGTATGAGTTCTTGGGTATGAGTATGTTTGTGTGTTTGTGTGTATGTGTGTGTGTATCAGAGTGAGAGGAGAGAGAGAGAGAAAGAGAGAGAGAGAGAAGTCATTTTAGATTATATCATTTTATTACAAAATGTAATTGTCGTAGAATTAAACATTAATTCCTCTATTTTTGACTTCTATGCATTTGATAACTTTTCTTTCAAAAATTTTGTGAAATAACCTGTATTTTAAGAAATCATCTAATTGTTTTACAGGTTATACTTACTTTCAAGGGTATAATTAATTACACATTTGTTTGTTGATTTACAGACTATCTTGAAGCAAATACTATATATCAAATAATTTGTTAGACCATGGTAATTCATAACTTTAGTCAGAGTCTTCTAGATAGTTCTATGAAAATACTTTAAGAGGAGATTTGTATTTAATTCAATAGGAACCATCAAATCAGGACAAGTTCTATAACATGACTAAATTTAATCTGGTAAATTGAATCCTTTAATGAAAAGAAATTGTGTTCTGCAAAAAGAAATCTTGCATTAGAATGTCTTCAAACTAGAGCTGTAACATCAGCCTGTTTCCAATTCTATCCCTGATCTACCTCTACAATGGTTCTTGGCCAACCTTCAACTCCCACTGGTGTTGTCTTTCTGTCGCTCTATCTCAGTCTCTCTTTTACCTCTTTCTACACACACATACTATTATCCATGAGAATATTGTCTACTATTTAAATTTAGCTATAATCATATTAAGCAAATACTACTTGCATACAATATCTATCTATCTATCTATTTATTTATTTAATATCGCCTTACTTTTTAGTAATCTCACTATCTTTCTAAAATTTCTTTGGAAATTGTTCAATATATTACTAAAATAATTTGAATTTGATCTATTTGCATTAAGTTCTGTTACTCTGAAAGGAATTGCTTAAGTTTTATTTTATTTTTTGTTCTAAGGTACCTAGAACAATGTTTCTGGTCAGTTTGTTCTTTTTGTTTGTTCGCTTGTATAATTTAAACTGGTTACTTCTTCATCAAGGGCAAAATCTTTTCTTCATTTCCTTCAGCTTAGAAAGACCTTTCTCTTTATTTAAGTTGTATAAATATTTACCTGTTGATTTCATTTAATGCTAAGATGAAGTTTCAAAACTTCTGAGCTTCCTCCATTATCTCTGAGAAAAATCCTGAAAAAAAAATCACATACAATGCTATGAGAATGCCATAGTAAATATATATAAAGTTCAAATGGAGAAGAACCAATACCATTAGCTTATAGATCTAATTCATGAATGCCAAAATGTTTCCAGCTTCAATTCCCAGCGTCACCACTGTCCTACATGGAAAAATATTATGAATAAGAACTG